>NW_025533474.1:1377500-1447500 GCF_020615455.1 Coregonus clupeaformis
GGATTGGATACAATGACAAGTCCTGGAGTCTGACCTGCTCTGACAACGGTTACTCTGCCTGTCACAATAATAAGTCCACTACCATAGACGTCCCCTCCTCCAGCTCCCACAGAGTAGGAGTGTATCTGGACTGGCCAGCCGGCACTCTGTCCTTCTACAGAGTCTCCTCTGATACACTGACCCACCTGAACACATTCCACTCCACATTCACTGAGCCCCTCTATCCAGGGTTTAGTGTTCTTGTTGACTCCTCAGTGTCCCTGTAAATAATAACCATGGTAACACTGACACACACACACACACACACTGGACACACACACACATTCTGACCACCACTTGGACTACGTTATATGCTGACCGTGTGTGTGTGTGTGTGTGTGTGTGTGTTTCACCCCTGACCTCCTCACACCGTCACACTGGCCATGTCTGCTTTTAGCTCCCACCTCTACTTCACTGTGTATAATGGACCTAATGCTTGTTATGTCACCTCTGGAACCAGTTATCAAACATACTGACCTTTCTGACCCTATCCCATGGCCCTACTTTCTAGAAATGAACATTTAAATTCCTCAGAGTTTTGTTTTGTGTCCATTTACTTATGTATTTGTTGTATATTGGGGTTGTGCCGCAGAGCATCATGGGGGTTTGTATGTGTTGAGATGATCACGTTCCAGATAAATGGTTGAACTGATTCCTGTCTCCTGTCTCATCATT
Organism: Coregonus clupeaformis; assembly: GCF_020615455.1. Classification (NCBI taxonomy): domain Eukaryota; kingdom Metazoa; phylum Chordata; class Actinopteri; order Salmoniformes; family Salmonidae; genus Coregonus; species Coregonus clupeaformis. The sequence continues at coordinate 1,378,215 of NW_025533474.1, forward strand.
ATTTAATTGTTATACAGACGTGGTTATGAAACCCACGAGACATAACAAAAGATTGGTGATGTGTTAGTCTGAATCTACAGGAACTAATCTGTCTGGAAGAAGTGGGTTTTTACAACTGTTTAAAACTGTTATTTTCTGTGGTACAGTCTAGGCTAATGTTAGAACAGTGTATTGCTAGCAGAGGCAAGTGCATAGTCGAGCTAGATAAGAAAGAGAGCTAACCAGTGGTGTAAAGTACTTAAGTAAAAATATAATGTACTTTTTACTCCATACATTTTCCCTGACACCCAAAAGTACTTGTTACATTAGCAGGACAGAAAATGGTCCAATTCACACACTTATCAAGAGAACATCCCTACTGCCTCTGATCTGGCAGACTCACTAAACACAAATGCTTTGTTTGTAAATTGTCTGAGTGTTGGAGTTTGCCTCTGGCTGAACGTACATTTAAAAAAACAAGAAAATCGTCTGGTTTGCTTTATGTAAGGAATTTGAAATGATTTATACTTGTACTTTTACTTTTGATACTTAAGTATATTTTAGCAATTACATTTACTTTTGATACTTAAGTATATTTAAAACCAAATACTTTTAGACTTTTACTCAAGTAGTATTTTACTGGGTGACTTTCACTTTTAGTTGAGTCATTTTCTGTTAAGGTATCTTTACCTTTACACAAGTATGACAATTGGGTACTTTTTCCATCACACGAGTTAACATCGTCATGGACGGCAGAAAAGGACGGGAGACGGACAGTGGAGCAGAAAAACCAGGATAGGACATCTATTCAACTGTGAAGACAAACCTTTTAATTAAATCTGCTAAATGAGCGAACTTAGGAGGAAACGTCAGTGAGTTAAGTGAATGAAGATCACGTGACTGAGGAAAATATTGCTTTGGTTGAGGACAATATTGAAGTGAGTGCCAATCAGGAGCTTATTGAGAAATGAACAATTATTGGAATTGATGGAAACATTGGACAGTTTGATAAAAGTATTGAGCAGTGGAGCTCATATACAGAACGGTTTGAATATTTTGTTATTGTAAATGACATGGATGAGGACAACATTGTGCCTACATGTTTTAGTGTAATGGGGCCAAAGACATTTAATTTACTAGGCAGCCTGCTACAGCCAGTCAGAACAGGTAATAAGACGTATGGGGATATTGTGGAGATACTTAAAGGACATTTTTCACCAGAACCACTAGTTAATGCTGAAAGGTTCAGGTTCCACATGAGACATCAGGAAGAGGGAGAATCAGTAACAATGTTTGCTGCTGCATTAAAGAAACTATCAGAACACTGAGTTTAATGCTGTTCTAAATGACATCATTAGAGACAGACTAGTATGTGGGCTACGGAGTGAAGCTACACAAAAGAGACTGTTGACTGAAAGTCATATGACCTTGGCAAAGGACATTGAAATCAGTGTGTCCATGGAACTAGCTGCTAAAGAGGCTCACCAGTTGAGTTCATCAGGAACTTAGTGGGTTCATCTAACAATCCTAATCACCAGCTGATACATATTAATCTCATACACAGGGTAAACCGTCCACCTAGAAAACATCATTTAATAGAAATCACAACCGCTCCTCTGTGTGATCTATGTAATCAAGGTGCCTTGGGCTCCTTTAATCATATGTACTGGGAGTGACCAGGGGACATGTTTTGGAAAGAGGTATCCTCATACCTTGTTCCCCCAAACTGTTATTACTGGCTGTATAACTAGTTTCCATAATATACTGATATATATTTTAACAGTATTGTGTCTCTAGCTGTATAACCATTCCTGCTGCTATTTGTTCTTGTCTGTGTTCCTTTCAAATAAATAAAACGTTGATCACAGAGTTTCAACTGAAAATCAGAGACCAGGAAATCAAGTCACATGCTTCCACTGTGGCAAGGTGGGACATCAAGTATCAACATGTTGGTTTAAGGACATGGATTGTCCAGCCTGTGGTAAAAAGGGCCACATCGAACAAATCTCCAGAAACAAAAAGAGAACAGAGAAATCACAAAAACGGGAAACAAGAAACAGGCATTCCAACGAAAGACACATAGACATGTTCACACTGTTGAGTAAGAGAACACTGAGGTGAGTGACTCATCAGACCAGGAAGTCACACTGAAAATCCTGACTTTTTCCTGGCGGGCCGCACGGCTACTATGTCTCCCCCTTGCTAGAGGGACAGCCGGTGCGTATGGAGATTGACACAGGGTCAGCTGTATCTCTTGTGTCAGAAAAAATACACTGAAACACCTTCCACTTCAACCAGCGCACCTCGTGTTAAAGACTTACACAGGTGAATCTGTCGCTGTGAGAGGCATCACTGATGTCACAGTTCAGGTAAACAGACAAACTGAAAAGCTGCCACTCTATGTTGTGAAAGGAGACTATGCATCACTACTGGGATGTTCATAGATGGAGAAAATCACACTGGACTGGCCATCAGTGCATACAATGACACATGGAGACACAGACCTACCTGCCATCTTAAAGAAACATGGAGAAGTCTTTAATGGACAGCTGGGTAGTATGAATGACATTACAGGGGAGCTTAGCATTAAGCCAGACAGCAAACCAACGTTTCTGAAAGCAGGACCTGTACCTTATGCTATCAGACCAAAAGTCAAGGCTGACTTGGAGGCTTTAGTCAAGAACAAAGTACTGGAGCCAGTCAGCATGAGTGAATGCATGAGCAACACCCATCTACCAGTCCTTAACACTAGAACCGCCTGTTCTTTCAGCATATAAGTACCCGCTAGAGAAAGTTACCAGGCATCTACTTTAGCATATGCATCAGATGCATATCAACCAGCAAGGTGCAAGGTGTGCAAACATGGTTTGTTAAATAAACGCTTGATAATAGTGCATCATATATTGTAAAGGATTAATTGCACGAAGAAATATTTGTGGAAATATATCAATAAAAAAATAACAACAATAGTTAATTCTACAAAATAGGCCTATAGCCTATTTCTGTTTCCCTTACAATAAAAACATTACAGTGTAAACCATTTAATCAACTGTATTTGTAGATTCAATTAGTAATAGAGTTAATAAAGTCGATTTACAGTTTATTTTGACAAAGTACAAATGAAAAAAGTATTATAATAATAATATAACCAGCCAGGTGCTCAGGTGAAATGATTTGCTGTATTCCTAAACAAAAGCACCAGTGCATGAACAATTGTAAAGTATGAATTGCATAAATACATTTTTGTGGAAATATATTCATGACAAGATATAAAAACAATAATGTGTTGATTGTATCAGACACTGTACCGAGCCTTTACACATGAACCAATCACGTCTTCTCTTTATGGTTCAGGTCCACAGTCAGCACACAGCTTCGGGGCTTTGTGTGAGCAAGCCCCACAAATCAAATCGGTTCCCTGCACACAGTTTCCATGGGCCTTGTTCAGTGTGCACCTGCTGTCTTGACATTGTGTCTCCTTTTTCCCCAGTGGGAGCTGTGGTTCTTGGGGAAGAGGGAGAGGAGGACCTGCTGTCTTGACATTGTGTCTCCTTTTTCCCCAGTGGGAGCTGTGGTTCTTGGGGAAGAGGGAGAACAGGACCTGCTGTCTTGACATTGTGTATTTTTCCCCAGTGGGAGCTGTGGTTCTTGGGGAAGAGGTAGAGCAGGACCTGCTGTCTTGGCGGCCTGCTTGGTGACTGTAGCTTCTTTCTCTGGGTTCATGTGGTTCTCACCAAGCTCACATGCCAGATCCATGATGAATTGTCTCCTGCTAACTGTCTTGTCAAGGCATTGCTTGTACAACACGTGTTGATAGCAGTCATGTCGAGCACATTGTAGAACACCTCAACAGGCCAGAGGAGAGTACCCCCTTTTACAGAGTACAGTCAACAGGCCAGAGGAGAGTACCCCCTTTTACAGAGTACAGTCAACAGGCCAGAGGAGAGTACCCCCCTTTTACAGAGTACAGTCAACAGGCCAGAGGAGAGTACCCCCTTTTACAGAGTACAGTCAACAGGCCAGAGGAGAGTACCCCCTTTTACAGAGTACAGTCAACAGGCCAGAGGAGAGTACCCCCTTTTACAGAGTACAGTCAATAGGCCAGAGGAGAGTACCCCCTTTTACAGAGTACAGTCAACAGGCCAGAGGAGAGTACCCCCTTTTACAGAGTACAGTCAACAGGCCAGCGGAGAGTACCCCCTTTTACAGAGTACAGTCAACAGGCCAGAGGAGAGTACTCCCTTTTACAGAGTACAGTCTGGACATCTGGTCGAGTGCATCCACACCAAGCTTTAACATAAAATAAAATAGAATAGAAAAGGTTATAATTATATAGAATGATAATACTAATAGTAAAAATATGAATGTAATATAATAAAAGGGGATCCTATTTGGTGTTTGGCAGATGGGAAGGCTATCTGTATATGGTAGAGATACTGTATATACCTTTGTGTGATTGTAGTCTGTCACTGTCTCCGGTTTCTTCTTCTGGTCACTGCCGGTGGCAACAGTGGGGTGCATGGTGCTGAGGAAGCTAACACTTCTTTATTTTACATCTGTACACCGTGAGTGTTGCTTTACCACTCTCCATCACACCGTGAGTGTTGCTTTACCACTCTCCATCACACCGTGAGTGTTGCTTTACCACTCTCCATCACACCGTGAGTGTTGCTTTACCACTCTCCATCACACCGTGAGTGTTGCTTTACCAGCAGCTTCTGCCTTTGTTTGTTCACTGTTCTGAGCAGGATAGTCTTCTTTACTTTCTGTTTCAGCTCAGCCATCTCCCCACCCTGACAATCAAGTGTTTTATTGGTATATTCCACTAGATGGCAGTAAACACCTGCTGTAAATAGTATTTTCAACCGTATGTGTTCGGTTTCTTGGTCCTGGTGACTCCTGGGCCCTTATTCATATAGAATATAGTGGGGATGGTGTTCTCGGGGTGATGAGAGGTGTTGGGTTTGCCACAGACATAGCGTTTTCCTTGATGGCCAAAAAGCTACATTTTAGTCTCATCTGACCAGAGTACCTTCTTCCATATGTTTTGGGAGTCTCCCACATGGCTTTTGACGAACACCAAACGTGTTTGCTTATTTTTTTCTTTAAGCAATGGCTATTTTCTGGCCACTCTTCCGTAAAGCCCAGCTCTGTGGAGTGTACGGCTTAAAGTGGTCCTACGGACAGATACTCCAATCTCCGCTGTGGAGCTTTGCAGCTCCTTCAGGGTTATCTTTGGTCTCTTTGCTGCCTCTCTGATTAATGCCCTCCTTGCCTGGTCCGTGAGTTTCAGTGGGCGGCCCTCTGTTGGCAGGTTTGTTGTGGTGCCATATTCTTTCAATTTTTTAATAATGGATTTAATGGTGCTCCGTGGGATGTTCAAAGTTTCAGATTTTTTTTATAACCCAACCCTGATCTGTACTTCTCCACAACTTTGTCCCTGATCTGTTTGGAGAGCTCCTTAGTCTTCATGGTGCCTCTTGCTTGGTGGTGCCCCTTGCTTAGTGGTGTTGCAGACTCTGGGGCCTTTCAGCCCAGGTGTATACAGTACATCTGGAAACCATCAGGCCTCCCTGTCTCTGTTGTTATTACCCTTTGCCCCCAGGTCACTACATCCTGTCCATCAATATCTAACCAACAAAGGTATAAATTCTCAGTCATCTATCTTATGTGATATCAAACCTCTCAAACCTCTATAAACTCAGTCTGAATAAAAGATAGACACATAATTAACTACTATATATTCATGCTAATAAGCTATGTAGTCAAAACCTTATTCTTCATATATAAGGAAAAATCCCACATAGACATCATCCCCCCTTTTAAAATAACCCCTTTTTATATACTTCATTTTCAAATATACCCATTTCTTATTCATGCTACCAAGAAAACATCCATCAACGAAATTGTGACCATCATGACATCATCCCCACAAATACAAAGATCCATGACCCTTTGTAAATTACATGGATTTTATAATCTGAACACGTGAATATAAAAATAACCAAAACATCCGTCTTCATCATCCACGCTCTGTCAGAGGAACCCCAAGTTTCTCCCTGGTCACAAGGGGCTCTATCTGATCCACTGAGATAGTCATCTGTCCACATCTTCTTCCTGTAACCCTTAATTCCATGGAATACAATTCCACCTTAACATTCCTTGTCCTCAATCAACATTATCAATGGACTCTAAACTGCAATAAGATGACATAGAATAATAATTAGTCCTCTCCCTCCTTGTATTACCATTAACTGATACATCTCTAACTGTAATCACAGGCATGTTAGTAATCGTTTGTACAGATCTTAAAATCAATCCCCGAAAAATTGGAAACAACCCCCCATAACTATGGCTGTAATGATTACTATGGCCACTAGAGGACCTAGAATACTTGCCATCCATGTTCCTATGGAATTACCCACTAAAACAACCTTTAAAAAACTCCAACAACATTCAAATTACCATATCATCCTCATCTTAATATAATAGCCTCCAATTCTATGTGATTATCAATTACACATTCTAATGATTAACATCTCAGAGACAATTGCTTAACAACCCATGATTGTTAAAATATACAATGTTCAACTCCGCCTTTGTCCTCCTAATATACCTGATATAACATACACATTATAACACTCTATTATCACTCCCTGTTACATCATCACATCCCTAGACTATTCCTGCTTTAATAATTCAACCAAATTCACATCATATGAAAATATCATAACCCCATGATAATAACCAATTCATTACTTGCCATTCAACATAGATATGTAGCACCCTAAACATCCATATCAATATCACCCAATACTTCAAATGTATATAATGACTAACATGTTAATACATTAACCCAATTAATCACATGTTCATGATTTCATTCACAATCCTCACCTTAACTTCCATGTTTCAAACAGTATGAGTCAACAATGTCTATTCAATAAACCATATAAATGTATCCTAAGACATGACCTTAATGTATCACTGTTTAAACCCCTAATATCTATAGAAAACATTTCTATGCTTATACATACTAATAATTCACTTAAATCACTCATTAATCTTATCAATTATAACCAACCAAATTACTGAACTCAACCAAATTTAAAATGACAATTCTTATTCACTTTATCCTTATCACTGAAAATGAAAAAACTCTCAACTTAATCACCCATTACAACTTTCAGAATGTATACTTATATTAACATACATTATAAACATTCATAATTCAATTATGACTTTCCCCTTCCTGAAAATAAATACAGATCATTATCTCAATGCATTCTCAATACTATCACTTTAGCAGTGTATATACCTACTATCATCTCCAGATCGTCAGTTTCCTCGTAGCCATCTGTAGCATCGGTTGACATGATACCTTTTCAATCTCCCCTCTATCCATACCTCCGTTGGTGTAGACTGGGTGATGATGCATGAACCTTCTTCCTTCACTAGTTCTATGATCATGCAGAGTCCTTCTCCATTTATCACCATCTCTCTGTGGAGTGTATCCTTCTATCAGCGTACCAATAGTCTCTGCTGCAAAAACACACAGACAAAACAAAAACAATGCTCCGCCGAAGCGGTGCCACCTTCCTCCTCTGCGTTAGAAAAGTCATACAATGGTCCATATAGATCTAGGAATCTCTCTCTCTTACTTGGCCCTCCATCAGGGTAGCCATCAACACCTATTACTAACCTTCCCACTTGGGTGTTGTCCATCAATGACTTCCTTAATCCTTTACCACCACATCGTCTCCAAGTCGCAGAAAATGTACAGATTCTCCTGGTAGGTCTGGCAGACAAACCTTCACCTTTTCAAAAGAAAGTCTGCATAACATTGTTAGTTGAGACACAGCATGCTACTTCATCCTGTCTTCTTATCAGTCCTGATAAGCCTTTTATATTAGGAAGTACACATTCTCAGTTTGTTACCTGTATAAAAGACACCTGTCCACAGAAGCAATCAATCAATCAGATTCCAAACTCTCCACCATGGCCAAGACCAAAGAGCTCTCCAAGGATGTCAGGGACAAGATTGTAGACCTACACAAGGCTGGAATGGGCTACAAGACCTTCGCCAAGCAGCTTGATGAGAAGGTGACAACAGTTGGTGCGATTATTCGCAAATGGAAGAAACAGAAAAGAACTGTCAATCACAAAATCAGCAGGGGATCAAATACTTTTTTTCCCTCACTGTATGTGTGTATGTATGTGTGTATATATGTATATATGTATATATATATATATATATATATATATATATATATATATATATATGTGTATATGTATGTGTATGTGTATTATCTCCCGAGTGGCGCAGTGGTCTACTAGAGATCCTGGTTCAAATCCAGGCTCTGTCGTAGCCGGCCACGACCGGGAGACCCATGGGGCGGCTCACAATTGGCCCAGCGCCGTCCAGGGTAGGGGAGGGAATGGCCGGCAGGGATGTAGCTCAGTTGGTAGAGCATGGCGTTTGCAACGCCAGGGTTGTGGGTGTTCGATTCCCACGGGGGGCCAGTATGGAGAAAAAAATTAAACAATGTATGCACTCACTCACTCTGGATAAGAGCGTCTGCTAAATGACATAAATGTAAATGTGTGTGTGTATATAAAAAACATGGGGGATTGGAAGTGATGCAGCCAATTACATTGATAGAAGATACAATCTATCTGCAATATTAAGCTGATCTACCCCCCTTAAAAAAAACAAATAAATAAAATAATAATATTAATTAGCTGAAAATTGTATGTCATCCAGTCTTAAAATGTCTGCAAAAACCAAATATTGAAATACTGTTAAATATTTAAAAAACCATTGTTATCCATTGAGTGAATTGTTATCCATTGAGAGAGGGATATAGAATAGTATACTAACGTGCTGGGTAATTTATTTCTACAACTGTGATGTAACTGAACATCCACTAGGTGGAGCCAGTGGTCCACTCTTGATTAGACACTTCACATAAAATAGAAATTTGTTTGGTAAAAACAGTCGGATAAATACATATGTAGGTAGATATATATATATATATATATGTATATTATATTATACTAACATTCTAGATACACACACACACGCGCATAATCAACTGACTAGTAGTTTTTCTAAAACTGTGATGTAAGTGTACATCCACTAGGTGGAGCCAGTGGTCTACTCTTGAGTAGAGACTTAGTTTGGCATGAATTTTCATGGGTTCTGAGACACCTTGAGACATGTCACATAAAATTGACATTTGTTTGGTATAAACAGTAGGATATATACATATGTAGGTAGAGTCCATTCTCGTTTAAAAAAATCAATAACACAACATCTCATTCATTATATACTATATCATTTTATACAATACATTATTAAAAACATTCATTTATAATATACAACATAAATTTTAAAAAAAATATATATATATATATATATATATATATATATATATATATATATATATATATAAATATATGCATAGTTAGATATAAAAGCCTTCATCATATTGAAAATTCAACTCACCTTCAAAATGCTCCATGAGGAATAAATGATTCAAGGAGTCTCTTTAAGATGTATGTCTTCAGGCCTTCTGGTCCTCTGGGTCTTTTTTCTTGGTTGACTGAGACATCCCACGGACGCTCTTTTATGGGGTCAAATGGATCTGTTTAGGTCAGCAGTAAAACGGGACATCTTAAAGAATACAATTACCTTTTTTGTTTTTAATTGACTGAGACATCCACTGGACATTCCATCCTTGGACGCCTCCCGGACATTCCCGGACACCCCCCCGAGAGCTATTTTTAAAAGGTTAAAGGATAAACAGGTTTAAAAAGTAGTTTAAAAGACACTTGGGGGACCCCATGTGTACATACATTTCCCTTGTGTGTAAGGGACTCCCTAGCTGAGCAAACTGTTGACCATTAAAATATGGATAGCTGAGAACTCTTTCTAAAAGGTTAAAGGTAAAACCGGTTTAAAACACAGTTGTTTCAAAGACACACCACACACGCTCACACACACACACAACCAAAAGTCTCCCGAGTGGCGCAGTGGTCCAACCAAATGTCCAACCAAATGTCTCCCGAGTGGCGCAGTGGTCTAAGGCACTGCATCGCAGTGCTAGCTGTGCCACTAGAGATCCTGGTTCGAATCCAGGCTCTGTTGTAGCCGGCCGCGACCGGGAGACCCATGGGGCGGCGCACAATTGGCCCAGCGTCGTCCAGGGTAGGGGAGGGAATGGCCGGCAGGGGATGGAGCTCAGTTGGTAGAGCATGGCGTTTGCAACGCCAGGGTTGTGGGTTCGATAAAAATTATGTATGTGCTAACTGTAAGTCGCTCTGGCTAAATGACTAAAATGTAAAAAATGTAAATGTAAAAGAACCAGTGGCTCTTGTGGAGAGAGAGAGAGAGAGAGAGAGAGAGAGAGAGAGAGAGAGAGAGAGCTGTAATTCATTGAAGGGAAATACAATTTTCTTTCAAACCTTTTATTTTCTTCTAAAATGTTACTACAGAAATGTAAGCATTTATATACAAGTTATTAAAGTTCACTATACAATATTGAATATTAAACTATGACACTAATGTTTACTACTAAACCTTTATATGGATCATAAACTGTATTATTACACAATACTACACCTTACTAAACAATACATGTTTAAATGTATAATTATTATAATAATGTTTTTCTTAGAAAAAAAGCAGAATCAGCATTTTTCTCCTTTTCAGGGGCCTTTTGTAACCCGACACCCCCATCAGTCTCCAAATCCCCGTCTTCAAGCTGTGAGGGACTCAGACGTTGCCTCTTCCACGCAGGCTCTCCATGGCCTTCAAGGTTTCACATGTTTTCTTTTCCATGATAGATCAACCTTCTTGCCGATAAGCCCAAGTTTTGTCTTGAGGACAGAAGGGACCATCTTCGTAAATGTTCACGATGGTGGAAAAACTGTTGCACTTGTTTCATCATATCAAGCACCTTAAACCAATCTCGCCACTTGAAGCTAAAGACAGGCACAAAATAGTTGACCTCTGTCATACGAACTAACAGATTTGGTGGCATTTGCGCTATTGAATTCAGAACAACCTAAAATTGTCACTTTGGAGTCTGGACTATACGCTACTGAAGAGATTCGTATGACTTTCAAATCATCTGGCCCACAGACTTCCTCTTCCAGTGCGTACCCAGGCAGGGATGTTCCATTCAGGGCCTTTTAGATCTGACATAGAGCAAGTCTTATCTTAAGCCATTCCCTCATGCGAAACGCAGGAGAAAAACTCCCAGTTTTTGGCAGAAAAAGGTTGTTGAGACAACTGTGTGTGAAAATCTTCACTGTTGAATCGTCCGGTTGGCCTCCACTCATATCATTCCCACCATTAAAACAATCAGGTGCATCACAAAGAATGGCATCGATGGTTTTGTCCTTGTGGCCCAGACATGAAGGACACAACACACCTAGAATTGGTCTAGGAGACGTGTTTTCTGGAGTTTTCTGTGGTTCATCTCTCTTGAGGTTTCTTGTCGCTCGTATTGTTCACAGGACAAGTCTAACACTTACTTATACTCAGGCAGACCTACCCAGAAATTACTTTTTCATTCTACAAGGGGTCACAAGCTCACTACACAGCAGCTCCATAAGTTCACTACAAAAATTCCCAACTGTTTCACATTTTTCAAACAGTTCAAACTTTAAGTTCAACTAGGTCAGTACACGACACATCAATCACCAGGCCATTACTTTTTATTTCAAACATGTTGTAGAGGGTTCTTTGCACAGTGCTGATATTCTCTTATTCTTAAACAAACTTTACACTTTAGAAAATGACACAGACAACGGCTTCTGAGTATATGTAAAATATCCTTAGTTATGCAATTGCAGGCAGAAGTTAATACAGAGTCAACAGGATTTGTATCGCTCTTCATAAGTTCTGTAAATTGTCCAAAACAATCTCTGCTTTTCATCCAAGCACGCCCCTCCCTGGCAGATCAGGAGCCACCATGTTTTCTTCTTCTGGCTGTGTGGAAGCAACGAGAAATTGAAACAATCCAGGTCTACCTGTTCCTCCAGTTGATCTCTATCCCATGTCCTTGACTACACGCCCAGACCAGCTGCAGGGAGCTAGAGGGAACCATCCTCACCAAAAGCACAGCATTGGTAGTTAAGAAATGTCTCTACTATTGTTAATCATATTCATTGTTAACTATTAATATTTAACAAATCAGGTAAATATGTGCTCTTTCTCTCACAGCATAATAGATCATATATTCCTCATCAATGTACTTTACTTCAAAGAAACAGCTGCACTATCAAGTTACATAAGCACACCCTAAATAGTGAAGAGAACATCCGGACAGGATGTCCTTAAAAGGTCATAAACACAGGACACAGGAAAACTCACCAATCACTTTTTGACAGCAACCGTCTACTATATTCTCTCTCACAGGAGTCTGTGAAACAAGACAGTTGGAGATTGAAACATTGTATGTGTATTCCCTTCCCCCAACTGCTCTGTTCACTCAGACAAACAAACCAGACTGCAGTTTCCCACGCAATAATTGACTTAAAATCCTAAATTACTTGATATCTTTCAGAAATACATCATTTTCCCCCCTCAAATTCCATCGGTCTATAGGTGTGTCTCAGGTTTTCATTACAACCATTTCTAGTGCATATTGTATATGGTTTCAATATCAGATTAGATAAATAACAGATTATTACATGAAATGCTCAGTGTTGATTTTAAATTTAAACATTAACAGTCCACAAAAATGGTGTGTAAAACAGTATGTTGCTATCCAGAAGATTAGTGATATATGTTCTTCCTCACTTCATCTAACCTGACCTCTGCCCAAATTGCTCACTCCTCCCCAACTCACGGCTGTCATGTTGACTTGTACCAGACTGTGTCTCTTCTCCTCCAATAGGATCCCTGATGGCTAACAATAACATATCCTGACAGAACGGAAACGTTATACATTCCCCTCTCTCCCTCAGTGACATGAATAAGTATATTTCATGTTTAGAAGTCAGAACCCAACAAGCGCTACGCCAAGAGGTCCGAACCTCTCGATGATGTGACTAGGTGTTGGATTAAGGTCGCTACATTACCCTCTTCCTTGGGGAGAGCATGCCCCCACACTTCTTTATAGCAAGTCTCTCACATGTGCATGCCTCTTTGATGGCCTCACAGGCACTATCCCACTTCTGACACCAATGTAATGAATTTGGGGGTAGCTCCAACCGGGACTCGAACCCAGGTCTAGCGACTATCAAGCCAACACCTTATCCATTACACCAAGAGATCAGAAGGTGGTAATTGGTAGGTGTTGGGTTCAGCTTGCTACAGTATATACTTATATAGGGCAATGTGTGATCTGGGAGCGGCAGCACTACCACTAGTGCTCCAGACACAGCCTAACACAATCTTTACCTTCTGAACCTTAAAAACTGACCTAAAGTCAGATACATTGAGACAAACCACCATGTGAGCAGCAAGTGTAGGGTTAATGGAGTGAAGTGGGGGATGGGTAGGACCACCAGTATCAACTATATGTCTATGAATGCATTACTATTAATGCAGTACTAAAACGGATGGATGCTCTTCATCAACACCATCTCACCTGTGAAACTAGATGTCAGCAATCAATCAACAAGACTAATGAAATGGAGCAAATGAAGACATTAGAACTGCTAAAGGTCAGACATTATATTCTGACACCAATTTCCTACTGGTAGATTTTGTACATGATCTGTCAATCCTGAGAGCAACGCTCTCTCTCCTCCTCTTCCCCCATCTCTCTTTGCTGGGGTGAAGTTTCCCCTAGATACAGATCTAGGATCAGCTTCCCCTCCCCCAAACCTAACAAGGATCATTAGTGGGGGGAATTTAAACCTGATCTAAAGCCAGTGTCTATTTGGGAAACTTGTCCCCTCCCCCACAACTCTACATGTGGATGCGGCTTCCTCCATCTCACCATGTTCACAAAGAAAACGGCAGTGTATTTCAGCTGTAAGTATTTTGAAGTTACTAGCTATATTATTTGAATTGAATTGACCTAGCTTCATTATTATTCAACAATAACTGGGCCAATGTCGCCGTAGCAGCAGTGGTGGTTCTAGAACATTCCCAGTGGGAGGGGCCAGGCTGGGGCCAGTTGTACTGTTAGAGGGGCCAGTTACATCACACATTATTGTTGTCATGTCGTTTTCTTCACTGCATTGCAGGCATCAATAGACAAATGACCATGTTTATAATCATTCAACTATTTATTATTTGCATTTACATTTTGACATTTGCATTACATATTCACTATTAGTTACATCAACTGTATTCTACGGTTTTTGTGGTTTCTTGGAAAAAGATCCGCAAATTCATCTGGATTCAAGGCCTTTGCTCTCCTTGACTCAATACTTAATACACCTAAATTTCTTAATCTCTCATCTGACATTGTGGACCTAAGATATGTTTTCACTAGCTTTAGAGCAGAAAAACTCTGTTCACAAGAAGCGGTACTAACAGGGATTGAAACAGATATTCTGCACAGTTTAAAGAGCTGAAAGAAAACTTCTTTATAATGCTGAATGAATAATGCTATCTCTACTACACTGGAGGGTCTCTGCATGCCACTCTGGATTTTCCTTTGTCAAATTCTTCTGAACTGATGTAGTTCATGCCCCAAGTCCTCAATATTTGATTCATACATTATAGCAAATGGAAACAGGGACTTCTCTTTGAGAAATGCATCACTTTTGGGGTTTAGAGTTTGGACGCCATTCATTATGTCACAGTTTTTGCTAGAGAACCGTCTGTTGAGCTCATTGAGCATCTGATCTAAAACAGGGTAGAAAAAGCTTGTACGAAAACTGTCTTTAATCTATTTCTGGATCTGACCTCTGACCTACTGTACTGAGTACACAGTCTCCATTAAATTGAGAGCTTAGCTTTTTTGGTGGTTTTGCAGGGGGCTGTATTGCAGTATCACATTGCTCAGCTGTGTTCAACACTTCATTCCATAGGTCATCAGAAAATGACTCATCCCTGTAGTCATTCAAAGTTTGAACTAAGGCTTCAACTAAATCAACAGCCTTTGACAGATCAAGTGATGAAGACTGTAGCATCTCTGATAGAAATGTTGCTTCTCCAAAAACGTTATGGAGTGGAACAAGGAACACAATGAATTGTAAATCTATCTGTGCAAGCAGACCTCGTGCCTCAACAGATCTGTCACCGTTGTGTTCTTGGACTATGTCTTGCAGGACTCGCTTAACGGCAGGCAATCTATCCATAATAGTATGTAGAGCCATATATCGACATGCCCAGCGAGTGTCACTTAGTCTCTGAAGCTCTCTAGGTGCACCTGGGTACATCTCTCTTTGTACGCTAAGCCATTTTTGATGCACATGTATGACGCAGATGTGAAGACATACAGTCTTTCTAGTAAGGAGAACAGCTTTGACTGTATCCACTAAAACTAAGTTTAGACAATGTGCACTGCAGTGGAGGTAAAAGGCTTTGCTTGTTCTTTAATGCGTTGCCTGGACGCCTGAATGCTTGCCACTCATAACTGAAGCACCGTCATATGCTTGGCCTACTAGGTTGGTTTTGTATTCAAGACCATGACTTTCTAATATGTGTATGATTTAGTCAGTAAGCCCTGCTGCATCTAGTGGATCAGCCGATTCAAAGTGGAGACAGCTCTCATGGACAGCTCCACTGAAATAGTACCTGAGTACTGGAGATATCTGATCCTTTTGTTTTAACATCTTTTGTTTTCCGTCTGCCATTATGCTGAAGACCTCACTGTCTTCCACTTCTTCTATCATCTCTGTTGGAACCATTTCTGCCAAACAACTCAGAACCTCATTCTGAATCCCTTTGCTTGTGTATTTTGCATTATGAATGGAAGTCAACCTTTTTTCCACAGTTGTGTCATTCTTAGCTATTGTTTCAAGGATTGCCATGAAGTTCCCCTTTATTATCAGACTCTGCAGACTCATCGTGTCCTCTTTGTGCAATGTTTTGTGTGGCTGTAAGTAGTAGTACTTCTCCTATTGTTTTAATATAGTCCCCATTTTATTGAACCTGTTTGTTGTGTTCCTTGTTTAGGGCATTTACCAGTGTTGCATTACTTTTTACAGCTTTCTGATAGACTCTCCATGTAATCATTGCTTGTTTGTGCCACTCAGCCCTTGCATGAATTGCAAATCCCCCGTCTTTGTAAGTTGCCTTCTTCCAGTTGTTAAAACCCAATTTTGAATCAAATCCAGTCTCTGAGACAGGCGTATCAAAACACAGAGTCTGATTTGTTTGAATATTGAAGCCAGGGGTGGATGTGGTACCAGGCCGCCTTGAAGCTCCTCCTCCTGTCCCCCATCAGAGTTCTTGGGTCCTCTGTAGCTCAGGTGGTAGAGCACGGCGCTTGTAACGCCAAGGCAGTGGGTTCGATCCCCGGGACCACCCATACACAAAAATGTATGCACGCATGACTGTAAGTCGCTTTGGATTAAAGCGTCTGCTAAATGGCATATTATATTATATTATTATATTATATTGGGTCCATGTTCATCACTGGCTGCACCGGTGGCTCCTCCCGGGATTGGCTGACATCACTCTCAGTCTCTCCAATGGTCTTCCTGCTGTCTCTCTCTGCTCTCTCTTGCTCTCCCCACACCTGAACCCTCTGGCTCTGTCTGACTTTCTGCCTTGTCTTTTCTTTGGAAGAAGGACATGATGTCTATAGAGCAAAAGCAATGGGGACCAAGCTTATTCATTCATTTACTGAAAATAACTGACTCGCTAGGTAGCTAGCTTTCATGTCTAACCTTTTAACGGTACAATGCGTTTACTGAGTGTGGTTTAAGTAAAAGCACTCAGCAACATGCGTTTTTGATCAAATATTATACCCTTTTTCATATTGCCATACATTTCCGATGCCTGACTGTTAGAATTAGCTACAAAACTAAACCAAAAACAATGCAAATGAATACATAGCCCAGGATTCAAGCCAATTCGTTAATTAATTCACAAAGAAAGTAACAAACGGACAGGTTAACATTAGCTGATCTAACGTTACACTTCTGTAATGCATTTAATAGTTAACGATGTTACAAATACAACATATTCAACATGTTGCTCACCTCTCTTTATTTCCTTCTTCTTGCTTGAACGATATTATTCGCGCCAAATTTCTTTCAACTTCTGAATAGAAAAAAACTTGCAGATCCATGTGGTACGATACTGTTGTGTTCCGCCTAAAGGAGTCCCACTAGAAAATGTGTTGGGTTACTTTAGTGTTCCGCTTCGCCACTGTCTAATAACGGATGTAAAAAAAAAGATCGCAAAATTGTATTCTGTGATAATTATTTCAGACTCCGCATTTAGGGGGGCCACAAGGGGGTCCAAGCTTGTTGTCACAGGGGCACTGCCCCCCCCAGAACCGCTAGTGTCTGACAGCCCTTCTTCAGCCTCGGTGGATGCTAGCTCAGAAGAAGCACCAGCATGGTTCAGAATGGTGATGGACAAGGGTATAACTAAAATCCAAGAGACACTTTCTGAACGCCTCAGCAAAATTGATGTGCTGGTCGATAAACTCCACGAAGACCAGAAAGTCACAAAGGGAACGAGTGACAAAGTTACAAAAAGATCATGCTGACCAACAGGCTGCCATCCTGGACGTCCGCCAGGAAGTGGATCAAAAGCACAAGAAGTTGGAAGATGCCATCTCTAAACTCGAGAAATTAGATTCTTACGAAAATTTCCAAAAGTGCTTTAATTTGAGATTTCAAGGTTTCCCGGAGGCCGTGGAGGGATCTCCTTGCTACAGGAATGGAGTCCCAAAATTCTGGATCTACCCCCTTCCGCGCACCCACTGGAAATGGAGAGGGTCCATTGCACCCTACGGAGGTGGCTGCCTGGCCAGGTTGCACCCAGGGCATTTGTCATTACATTTCTACGGTACCAGGACACTGTCCGCATCCTCTCTGCTGCCCGAGCAAAGGGAGAACTCAAGTACGGAGATGCCAGAATCATGATTTTTCCGGATCTTTCTCCCATATTACACAAGAGGAGGATGGCTTTCTCCCCACTGAAGAGGCTTCTGCGGCAGGCTGGCTCGGCATACGGCCTGCTGCTACCCGACGACTTTGTGGACGTAAACCAAGAATGGTGAGCACACATTTGACTCTGTGAAGAAGGCTGAAACATAGATTAGGAAAGAACTCCCTGACTTGTTCCCGTCTACTACATCAGGAGGAACTGTCTTTTGAACTTGGATACAGTGGATAGTGAACTGTTAGAACGTGAGGATACAACCAAATGACTCATAGGATCGGCTGGCTGGCTGGCTAGATGGCTAGCGCCATAATGACAGGTCAGGTAAAGTTGTATCATAGCTAATGTTGACTGCGCTATTTAGCCAGCTCGCTAAGTTTACCAGGGTGTTACTATAGCTACAGCCACACTATGCCAGGTAGTTACATTTTCTTTCTGGATACTTTTATTTTACCCATAGAGGTCCAGTGGGGTTTGGTTAAATAGTGATGTGGCTTTTGACTGGGTTTCAAGCCTAACTATATCGTTTATATTACTTCAAGGAATTTTTAGCTACTATTACGTTTGCTGGCTTGTTTCTTGTTAGAGATGTATGCTAGCGTTAGTGATACCAAGGCAGGGAGAAGCTACTCACTGGCTGGACACCTAATTGCCAGCTAGCTGATAGCTGGACAGTTGTGTGTGTACATGTGTATATAAATATATATAATGGGGGGGTTGGGAGGGTGAACTCAGGAGGATGGTGATTGTGTAACTAATTGTCTCTATTTTATATTTGAGGGATAATAGTTATCGTCTGGTAAAGGTTTTCATTTATTCATCATAGCTTGATGTCTTTTTTCCTGTGCTGCTTGGGTGCGTTTGTTTCACAGCGCAGGTTTCATGGCGCCTTGGTGCTTTATCTTGGCCAGGTCACAGTTGTAAATGAGAACTTGTTCTCAACTGGCTTCTTACCTGGTTAAATAAAGGTGAAATAAAAATAAAATAAATAAAAATGCCAATTGGTTGACGTTTGTGTGTGCGGGTAGGCGCTGTTGGTGACTATGAACGCATCCTCTGTTGTTGTTGTTGTTGTTGTTGTTGTTGAGACATGCTCAAGTGGGGATAAATAGTAATGCCATATACATATAATTTAGAATGAACCTCTTTGGGGCGATGCTATGCATAGCAGGTACATCTAGCTTAAAGACTAGCGTCTATGGGTATGGTTTATTAACTCCCTCAGTTGGGGAGGGGGTTGGTGGGTTTGGGGTAGGGTCAGGGTATTAGCTCACCAGATGGTTACTATTTTATACTTTCATCATTTCATTTTGTTTCCACCTTTTTTCCTCTTTCTTATTATCTTTAAAGATGCACCTAATAACTATACATTTATGCCACTTAACATTAGGGTACTGTAATGAATACTCAGGGAGAAAAAGGTGTAGATTCACGCGCAGAGCGGCAGGTGTGTATTACGCCTTTACAGAAGACAGGAATCGTGGTCACAGGCAGGCAATGGTCATACACAGGTAGGCAAACAGGCAGGTGAATCAAAACTAGGACTGAAGGCTAAAACTGGTTCTCACAAATGAGCTAGGAAATGTCTTAGTAGAGTCAAAACGAACAATACCTCACAAGGCACAAACAGAATGAGCTGGGGCAGCAGGTAGCTTAGTGGGTAAGAGCATTGTGCCAGTAACCGAAAGGTCGCTGGTTCTAATCCCCGAGCCGACTAGGTGAAAAATCTGTCGATGTGCCCTTAAGCAAGGCACTTAACCCTAATTGCTTCTGTAAGTTGCTCTGGATAAGAGCGTCTGCTAAATGACTAAAATGTAAATGTAGGAGGCTAAAACTGGTTCTCACAAACGAGCTAGGAAAAGGTTTAGTAGAGTCAAAACGAACAATCCCTCACAAACACAAAGAACTGAACTAAATAAGGAGCTGCTGAGACCAGGTGAGTAACTAACACAGGTGAAATCAATGAACAAAAATGAAAGACAGGGCTACGTTCAAGAACATAAAGAAACAGAGCTACGTTCAAGAACACAAAGAAACAGAGCTATGTTCAAGAACAAAGAAACAGGGCTATGTTCAAGAACACAAGGTGAACTGAGAAAAATCAAAATACAGAACCTTACATTGATTACATAGATCACACAGAAGAGAGGTTAATATGTTCATTAAACTATGTTTTCTAGGTGGAAGGTTTACCCTGTGTATGAGATTAAAATGTATCAGCTGGTGATTAGGATTGTTAGATGAACCCACTAAGTTCCTGATGAACTCAACTGGTGAGCCTCTTTAGCAGCTAGTTCCATGGACACACTGGTTTCAATGTCCTTTGCCAAGGTCAGATGACTTTCAGTCAACAGTCTCTTTTGTGTAGCTTCACTCCGTAGCCCAGATACTAGTCTGTCTCTAATGATGTCATTTAGAACAGCATTAAACTCACAGTGTTCTGGTAGTTTCTTTAATGCAGCAGCAAACATTGTTACTGATTCTCCCTCTTCCTGATGTCTCCTGTGGAACCTGAACCTTTCAGCATTAACTAGTTGTTCTGGTGAAAAATGTCCTTTAAGTATCTCCACAATATCCCCATACGTCTTATTACCTGTTCTGACTGGCTGTAGCAGGCTGTCTAGTAAATTAAATGTCTTTGGCCCCATTACACTAAAACATGTCGGCACAATGTTGTCCTCATCCATGTCATTTACAAGAACAAAATATTCAAACCGTTCTGCCTATGAGCTCCACTGTTCAATACTTTTATCAAACTGTCCAATGTTTCCATCAATTCCAATAATTTTTCGTATCTCAATAAGCTCCTGATTGTCACTCACTTCAATATTGTCCTCAACCACGGCAATATTTTCCTCAGTCACATGATCTTCATTCACTTCACTCACTGACGTTTCCTCCTAAGTTCGCTCATTTAGCAGTTTTAATTAAAAGGTTTGTCTTCACAGTTGAATAAATGTCCTTTCCTTTAATCACTGTATATTCCTCCTTTTTAATCACGTTGTTTTCCCACTCCGATGTCCGTCTCAAGTCCTTTTCTGCCGTCCATGACGATGTTAACTCCAGTGGTGGAAAAAGTACCCAATTGTCATACTTGTGTAAAAGTAAAGATCCCTTAATAGAAAATGACTCAACTAAAAGTGAAAGTCACCCAGTAAAATACTACTTGAGTAAAAGTCTAAAAGTATTTGGTTTTAAATGTACTTAAGTATCAAAAGTAAATGTAATTGCTAAAATATACTAAAGTATCAAAAGTAAAAGTACAAGTATAAATCATTTCAAATTCCTTACATAAAGCAAACCAGACAATTTTCTTGTTTTAAAAATGTACGTTCAGCCAGAGGTACACTCCAACACTCAGACAATTTACAAACAAAGCATTTGTGTTTAGTGAGTCCCCCAGATCAGAGGCAGTAGGGAGGTTCTCTTGATAAGTGTGTGAATTGGACCATTTTCTGTCCTGCTAAGCATTCAAAATGTAACGAGTACTTTTGGGTGTCAGGGAAAATGTATGGAGTAAAAAGTACATTATTTTCTTTAGGAATGTAGTGAAGTAAAAGTAAAAGTAGTGTTGGGTTTTATTTTTCTCATAATTGGATTTGTATGTGATGAATAGCTTGGAAGGAATGCACTAATGAGGAGCAATCACTCATTGACGCGACGTAAAAGTATTTACTTTGAGAGAATATGAATACTTAGAACAACGAATGACAGGGAGAGTAATGCCAGGTCCACCAAGGGAGGGAGGTCATATGCCCGCCCTTGATGTACAACAGATAGAAATGACTGATTATGTGAAGAAATTGACGGAATTTTCTGCAGCACTCTCTTCTCAGGCGCAGAAGGCCCAAGAGGGGGAGCTGTCGGGAAGTACGCTGACACTGAAGGTAAACGTGGGAGGCTGGGTGAGGGTTAAAGTCCACAAGAGAAAGTGGCTGGAACCCAGGTGGACTGGACCGTACGAAGTGAAGGAGGTTACTTCACACTCAGTCCAGGTCAGAGGTAAATTAGGCGCACACTGACACCATCTAACTCATTGCACACCAGCCCCCACTCCTTCTAGATCACTGACAGAAGTCAGGGCTGATTTGAGCAGCGAGAACCAATCCTGACAACACAATGAAGAAACCCTTATGGGAACAACAATCTCACTCAGGGAGAAGGATAACTTTTTCCCCCTGGGAGAGATTGGGAGTGTCTGAATGTTTGTATGTATGTTTTCTGATAGGAATTGGACTCCTGCTGGGCACTCCTTATGAGGTGTTGTTCTTTTACATTACATTTGAGTCATTTAGCAGACGCTCTTATCCAGAGCGACTTACAGGAACAATTAGGGTTAAGTGCCTTGCTCAAGGGCACATCGGCAGATATTTCACCTAGTCAGCTCGGGGATTAGAACCAGCGACCTTTCGGTTACTGGCACAATGCTCTTAACCACTAAGCTACCTGCCGCCCCGTGTTGTGTGAAGCTATTTAGAATTACTTGTTAAATTGACTTATAATATAGAAGAGGTGGCTAAGGGATTTTTAACAGTACCAACCATGGGGGGCAAATCCTCACAAGAGGTCCCAGAATTTACTGGGGACGAGAAATGCTTGATGTAATTAAAATGGAATCCAGGGATAGAAGAAATCTCCATTATATAACCAGGTGGAGGGAGAGGTATGGTTTTGAGGGACGTCTGGACGGAGATAAACTCGAATCCATGCTTAAACAGATACATAAGGTGTGTAAAGGAGAAATAAGCAGTGAGAGAGAGAGAGAGAGAGAGAGTTGAAGGGGCCAGTACCCACTGACAGCCTTACCTAATCTATTGGCGGGGAATGAAAGGGGCCCAAGCAACCTTAGATGTATACAGTAATAATAATAATATGCCATTTAGCAGACAGGCCATGAACACAGAGGACGTGGCCAGAGCGGTAGAAAGAATGACCCACCCCATGACAGGAATAGTAAGGTTTGGGCTGCCGTTAGAGGGCAGTGGGTTTCAGGGGATGCCCATAGGACACTTTTGCCATGGGCCGATTACGGAGAGTATGTTGGGAAAATAACTGAATTGTGTAATAGTCTCAGAGAGACATGCAATCCATCATGAGAGAAAGTCAGACAGGAGAGAGGAGAAGAGAGAGAGAAGTCCATCCCCCAGCTTTGAGCGTGAGAAAGAGGAAGATAAGGCGTGATTAGTCCTTGAGGGAGAAATAGTAGACTCTAGTGGGGGGAAGACTAAGGAACCCTTTGATCCAAATTGTGAGGTGTTTGAATTGGCTACTATTGACTTAGCACTTCAACAGGAACAGAGAAACCTAATTTGGCATTGACAGTAATGGGTATGAAAATTAATTGGATGATGGGTTTTTGTGTTGAATTAGAGACAGTGAGACTATTAGTCAATACCTAGGAGAGAAGAGAGGTTACGGTAGCAAAGACAGACAAGAAGGAAATAGTAATAGTGGAGACAGGAGTGAGTGGAAGTGTTACAATTGTGACAAAACGGGACATTTTGCTAGAGAATGTGAGGAACCGTGGAGTTACTGCAAGGAAAGGGCACCAGTTAAGAAACTATAGGCAGAAGGGGAAGAGAGAAATCAGGAGTCCTCATGACCTGGCTGTTTGGTTGTTGTTTTTTAATTGGGGTTTTCAAATAGAAAACAACACACCTAGTATGATGTTAATAAAGTCTTGTTGTTTCAATTTTGGAGGGTTTTCAGCAGGTCAAGGGTGATAGGTCTTAGAGGAGCACACAGTGAATTTTATGGAGTTTTTTTAGCTTTTGGCTGAGTTTGGGGTATATATGATTTCTTATGAGAATGAATGTCATGAGGATTTAATGAACACTTGGGATAGCTAACATTTATGAAATATTTAGAATAATGGTAATGTTTAGTATACTATGGGATTAAACAGTTCATTAAATGATTTCAATGGCCTCTGAACTCTGTTTTAACATTCTGGTGTTATTTTAATCATCCACACTAGTAAATTCTAAAGGCATGAGAGGAGGACTTTAAGATAGTTTATTTTACTAAGTTGAGGGTAATTTATAGTACAGTGAAAATTGTGAAGAAGATTATAATTTGGTAATAATATATTTGATTTGAACCATAAAATAACAGAAGAGAGAGTGGAGGAATGGCAATTGGATAATGAATTAACAATATTAACTACAGTGATTGTTTAGATAGGTGGTAATATTGACACATGGCCAAATCATGTGTCAAAAAGGGGGATGGTTGGATTAAATATTAAATATATACGAAGGAGAGGACAAAATACTTAAAAACAAAAAAAAACATGTATGATAGTTTATTAACCACACCTGTATGTCAGAGGTTTTGTGCCCCACAGGTGAACTAAAGGAGAAGGTGACCCACTCTATCTAACCAGGAGACTGAATCAGGCCTGGCGGGAAGGGCCCTACCAAGTACTGCCTTTGCCAGCAGAACAGCTGAGAGATCCATCTGGGTGCATGTCACACACTGTAAAAAGGCAAAACCAGCTACACCTGACGAACAAACACAGAGTTAGGAGAAAGATCCGATAACCACAAGGGTCCGGGGGTTGGCTCTTAACGAAGATTCCCTTACCCTGTCTGATCATCCCTGTGTGAGTTCGATAGAAGGTAAAGCAATGGGTTGGCCTCTGGCATCTGACATGTTCTCGGGGCAAGGGTGGGGATTCACAGGTCTCCCGACGGTAGGTAGCTGTCTGATTGTGGGGGCCATATTCCTAACACACACGGACCCTCCTGTTTCAGCCAGAAGTAGTAGTTAACCTAACACAAGTTGAAAAGGCATAGGAGACAGCTAGACGTAGGGAAAGGGGAAATTCTAGAGTAAACCTCTCTGAGGGAGGGAGTGAGACCGGGGCTGTGGTAAAGATAGTGCAAAACTATAGACCTGGAGGAAGTAGTACAGGTGGAAACGGGGTATAGAAATCTTAACCTGTGGTTGGAATGGATTCAGTATACGGCAAAAAACTATGTCTAAAGAGGACTGTTTTGCCTGTAGGACAGCCAAACCAGGGTTGACAACTACTCCGTTCCCCTTGACAGGCTTTGACTCTCTGTCAGGTTTATCCTCCATGCAAGCCCGATAACGGGGTCGTCCCGACCTGGGTTGCCTCAATTTGAAGTCACAGGGGATTCTAAATTGTTTTTCTAGTCTAATCTCTCCTCTTTGTTGCAGCAAGAGGATTATAGGAGCCAAAACCAGGCCCGTGCTGACATCTGATGGATGTGTGGTGATAACTGATTGTGAACTCACCTACATACGCAAACTGTCAGAGACTGGTGAGTTGTCACATAGAAAGTAGGACCTCCTCCCGGAATCCTTTGATGAAAGGATATATATTGATGGGATCCACAATCAGATCGCAGCTGGGTTTGAATCAAGTATTCGCAGCTGGGTTTGAATCTGGTGGTCAACAATTAATAAAAATGTAGATTGGATAAATTATATTTAATAGAACCAGCAAAAGATTTATAAACCACACTCGTGATGCAATAAAGGGATTAGCTGAGCAGACAGCGGTAACTAGCTTAATGACATGGCAGAATAGAATAGCTTTAGATATGCTTTTGGCTGAGCAGGACGGGGTTTGTGTTCTGTTTGGATATATGTGTTGTACTTTCATCTCCAACAATATAGCACCGGACGGGCCCGTGACCAAAGCGCTTGAGTGACCATCACCACGCTGGCGAACGAACTGGTTGAGAACTCTGGTATTGATAGCTCCATAAACGGTTGGTTTGATAACATATTTGGTAAATGGAAAACTATTGTTGTGACTATTCTGGGTGAAGTTATAGCTTCTATGGGTATACTTGTTCTTTGTGGATGTTGTCTTATTTCCTGGCTGAGTGACTGGTTTGGTGAGTACTCTTCTATGGTGGTTACTGGATTTCTGACCCTAGTAATTGTGTTTTTGCTGTTAATGTGTTGTGCTGCTTGCATCGTCCCCTGTCTCAGGAGGTCAGTGGTAGGAGCGGTGCAGGCGTCAGGTATGATGCTGTTGTTACCGGCCCAGGATGATGCGGGTGACTCTGCTACTGACTCTGAGACCAAGCTGGATGATCCATGGTTTGCCTAGTAAAATACATACACACATTTATTTTCAGTTCTTGCTCATTTATTACCTTATGTTTTTCTAACCACTGTGATTGTTTATTCTTCCTGATGTGAAGGTAAAGGATTCCTGGGTGGCTGGTAGCCAACTCAGTACATGTTAGGTGTAGGGGAGGAATAGAGGGTTACAATTATTATTTTTTATTTTTTATTAACATTAAATGTTGTGATTTAATTTCCATATCCTGTTATTCTTAAGGGTGATTATACTCTGTTTAGAGTGACACCATAAATGGTGTCAAAAGAGGGAATTCAAAAATTTCCCTTTAAAAATCTTTAATCACACCCTAGAGTTTTAATAATCTTGTGTTTTGTGTTCTATTAATCCTGTGTTTTATGCTTTATTAATCAAGTTAGCCATGTGAATGTTTGTCTTTCCTTATGTGATGGTTTGAACTTCTTTGATGACTGGTAACAGTTTGCAAGTTGGGTGTCGATGGAAGGACTGAAGGACTTTTATTATCAAATTGTCTATTAATAAAAGTGTTTATTTTTGTTTGTATTGTATTTTAATGAGTGACACCCTAGAGGGTGTCAAAAGAGGGAATTGTTGGGTTTTATTTTTCTCATAATTGGATTTGTATGTGATGAATAGCTTGGAAGGAATGCACTAATGAGGAGCAATGTACTGATATGGATTGTTTCACATAACAGGGTGGGGAACATTGGGGGTAGGACATATAAGGCTTGTGTTTCTTGCAGATGCGAACACTCTCTCTTTGTATTCTGTGAAACTGTCCTTGAACATGGAGTGCAGTGGGATGATGTCTTTCTGGGTGCTGACTTCCGCAGGTTATCATAGCAACTATGTCTAGTAACAAATGGAGTGCCGAGGAGTTGGGCCCACCCCTGCGCCAACGGATTGGCTGAACCACACTCAGTCCTTTGCTCTGGTTGGCCAACAGAAGAGGTGGAGGCTTTCTGTCAGAGTACTTGAGAAATTTCTGTAAACAATAATTCTAGTTCTCTGTCGGCCCTGCGTGGTTTGTCAGTGAGCCCGTATACGAACTTTCATACTTATCATACATACATTTTGCATATAATAAATTAAGCTTGGATTGAAGATCTCTTGATTCTTATTCCAATACCAGATTTGAATTACGCAATTTCTAACAGTAGTCAAAAATATAAATAGTAAAGTCAAGTACAGATACCCCAAAAAACTACTTAAGTAGTACTTTAAAGTATTTTTACTTAAGTACTTTACACCACTGGTTAACTCTCTTTCTTAGCTAGTTAGACTATGCACTTGCCTCTGCTATCAATACACTGTGCTAACATTAGCCTAGACTGTACCACAGAAAATAACCGTTTTAAACAGTTGTAAAAACCCACTTCTTCCAGACAGAATAGTTCCTGTAGATTCAGACTTACTCAATCTTTTGTTATGTCTCGTAGGTTTCATAACCACGTCTGTATAACAATTCAATAATGATGAGACAGGAGACAGGAATCAGTTCAACCATTTATCTGGAACGTGATCATCTCAACACATACAAACCCCCATGATGCTCTGCGGCACAACCCCAATATACAACAAATACATACATAAGTAAATGGACACTAAACAAAACTCATAGAGGAATTTAAATGTTCAGTTGTAGAAAGTAGGGCCATGGGATAGGGTCAGAAAGGTCAGTATGTTTGATAACTGGTTACAGAGGTGACATAACAAGCATAAGGTCCATTATAACACAGTGAAGTAGAGGTGGGAGCTAAAAGCAGACATGGACAGTGAGACGGTGTGAGGAGGTCAGGGGTGAAACACTAGATCAGGACAGGTAGAAATGGCAGGGCTGGAAATAGACACAGAGACACATTCTGATCATGGCTCAGACCTGACCTGAGACACCCAAACAGAAGATGCCATAGCAAAGTCCTGTCCAGTAGGCTATATGGGATTTCCTTTAATCAAAATCCAACACATGGATATGTGTCCAGTGTGTGTATGTCCAGTGTGTGTGTGTGTCCAGTGTGTGTGTGTGTGTGTGTGTGTGTGTCCAGTGTGTGTGTCCTGTGTGTGTGTGTGTGTGTCAGGTGTGTGTGTGTGTGTCCTGTGTGTGTGAGTGTGTGTGTCCAGTGTGTGTGTGTGTGTCCTGTGTGTGTGTGTGTGTGTCAGGTTTGTGTGTGTCCAGTGTGTATGTGTGTCCTGTGTGTGTGTTTCCAGTGTGTCTGTGTATGTGTCCAGTGTGTATGAGTGTGAGTCCTGTGTGTGTGTGTGTGTGTGTGTGTGTGTGTGTGTGTGTTTGTCCAGTGTGTGTGTGTGTGTGTGTGTGTGTCCAGTGTGTGTGTGTCCTCTGTGTGTGTGTGTGTGTGTGTGTCCAGTGTGTGTGTGTGTGTCCAGTGTGTTCTTGTATTTGAGACTGTATTGGGACCACAACTTATATAAACACCTTTCGTATTAGGACCTTTGGACAAGTTAGGACCAAAAGCATGGTCCTCACAAGGCAAACCACTGGAATAGCCTGGAAATAGCATGCTAATATGCCTGGTTTGAAAATCAAGTAAAACTGTCATGGTCCTAATAAGGCGGTATTTTTGTAGGCCCCCTATGGGGGACACACAGTACTGCAATGTTGTATCATTGGATGGCCGAGAACATCAAGCGCCCTCTATAGGGAACATATAGTACTGCAGTATTTTCTCATTGGATGGCAGAGAACATCTTGATTTTTCTGATTGGACTGTAGAAGCTGGCTCAGGGATTTGTTGTGATTGTCAACATCCATATGTTGACAATCACTGACTGCAACTGATAAAGCAAGAAGGTCGCTAAAATCAGCCTTTTTAATCAGTTTAATATGCTCAATTGTATTATTAAATTCAGCCTACTCTAGTAATCAGTTCATGTTTAATGCTAAATATCATGTCATGTTATACTGAATACCAGTGCTAAATAATTCATGCTTTTTGGGATTGGTTTAACCCTTAACAGTGAAAACTTATTAGAAAACCAGGTTTTTCTCCGTTTTCTTTGCCCTTTTGGGAACCCTTACAAATTCAATCTAGGTAGTGGTATGTATCCATGTGTACAGTTGTGGTCAAAAGTTTTGAGAATGACACAAATATTAATTTTCACAAAGTCTGCTGCCTCAGTTTTTATGATGGCAATTTGCATATACTCCAGAATGTTATGAAGAGTGATCAGATGAATTGCAATTAATTGCAAAGTCCCTCTTTGCCATGAAAAAAACATGTCCACTGCATTTCAGCCCTGCCACAAAAGGACCAGCTGACATCATGTCAGTGATTCTCTCGTTAACACTGGTGAGAGTGTTGACGAGGACAAGGCTGGAGATCACTCTGTCATGTTGATTGAGTTAGAATAACAGACTGGAAGCTTTAAAAGGAGGGTGGTGCTTGAAATCATTGTTCTTCCTCTGTTAACCATGGTTACCTGCAAGGAAACGCGTGCCGTCATCATTGCTTTGCACAAAAAGGGCTTCACAGGCAAGGATATTGCTGCTAGTAAGATTGCACCTAAATCAACCATTTATCGGATCATCAAGAACTTCAAGGAGAGAGATTCAATTGTTGTGAAGAAGACAAAGGAGATGATTGTGGACTACAGGGGAAAAAAAGGACTGAGCACGCCCCCATTCTCATCGACGGGGCTGTAGTGGAACAGGTTGAGAGCTTCAAGTTCCTCGGTGTCCACATCACCAACTAACTATCATGGTCCAAACACACCAAGACAGTCATGAAGAGGGCACGACAAAACCTATTCCCCCTCAGGAGACTGAAAAGATTTGGCATGGGTCCTCAGATCCTCTAAAAGTTATACAGCTGCACCATCGAGAGCATCCTGACTGGTTGCATCACCGCCTGGTATGGCAACTGCTCGGCCTCCGACCGCAAGGCACTACAGAAGGTAGTGCGTACGGCCCAGTACATCACTGGGGTCAAGCTTCCTGCCATCCAGGACCTCTATACCAGGTGGTGTCAGAGGAAGGCCCTAGAAATGGTCAAAGACTCAAGCCACCCTAGTCATAAACTGTTCTCTCTGCTACCGCACGGCAAGCGGTACCGGAGCGCCAAGTCTAGGTCCAAAAGGCATGTGGCAAATAAAATGTGATTTGATTTGATTCAATTGTTGTGAAGAAGGCTTCAGGGCGCCCAAGAAAGTCCAGCAAGCGCCTGACCGTCTCCTAAAGTTGATTCAGCTGCGGGATCGGGGCACCACCAGTGCAGAGCTTGCTCAGGAATGGCAGCAGGCAGGTGTAAGTGCATCTGCATGCACAGTGAGGCGAAGACTTTTGGAGGACGGCCTGGTGTCAAGAAGGCCAGCGAGGAAGCCACTTCTCTCCTGGAAAAACATCAGGGACAGACTGATATTCTGCAAAAGGTACAGGGATTGGACTGCTGAGGACTGGGGTCATTTCCGATTGTTTGGGGCATCCGGAAAAAAGCTTGTCCAGAGAAGACAAGGTGAACGCTACCATCAGTCCTGTGTCATGCCAACAGTAAAGCATCCTGAGACCATTCATGTGTGGGGTTGCTTCTCAGCCAAGGGAGTGGGCTCACTCACAATTTTGCCTAAGAACACAGCAATGAATAAAGAATGGTACCAACACATCCTCCGAGAGCAACTTCTCCCAACCATCCAACAACAGTTTGGTGATGAACAATGCCTTTTCCAGCATGATGGAGCACCTTGCCATAAGGCAAAAGTGATAACTAAGTGGCTCGGGGAACAAAACATCAACATTTTGGGTCCATGGCCAGGAAACTCCCCAGACCTTAATCCCATTGAGAACTTGTGGTCAATCCTCAAGAGGCGGGTGGACAAACAAAAACCCACAAATTCTGAAAACTCCAAGCTTTGATTATGCAAGAATGGACTGCCATCAGTCAGGATGTGGCCCAGAAGTTAATTGACTCTTGGCATAAACTAAATGTAATTGTCAATAAAAGCCTTTGACACTTATGGAATGCTTGTAATTATACTTCAGTATACAATAGTAACATCTTACAAAAATATCTAAAAACACTGAAGCAGCAAACTTTGTGAAGACCAATACTTGTCATTCACAAAACGTTTGACCACGACTGTAGTCTAGGATGCCACCTCACCCCTTTATGGTATTCTGAATTGAATATATTTCCAGATTATGGTTGGGGGCCATCTAAAGAGCAACTTATTCAAAGAGCATCTTTCTCTGACATTATCGGGGCAAGATATTGACATCCAGAGAGGTCCTAGGACAAGGCCCAAAATGAAGCTAGAAGCTGAAGCTAGAAACACAATTCAACCACAGGAACGTTCCTATGGTCCTCCCGATCTGTGCAAGCCTACCCTTGACCATGTGGAATTAAGCTTTTACAGTGAAAACAGGGTGTAATTCTTTTAACAGTTGACTTTGACCTCTCTCCCCATAGGAATACATTGCCTGTTGCCCTAACTTCAACCTGATGCCAATGTGGGTTGTGATTGGCATATCAAACTGTCTTCAATGACAACCCATCAGGCCACTACAAGGATTACCTGTGTTGATTTTAAGCTTCCTGGAGCAACCGCAAGTGGTTAAATTGACCCTAAACGTGGTTTTGATTTCACTCCCTGCAGTTAGTGAAAAACATTGCATTCAACCCTTTGTATATCAGTCAGTTCTTAACGTAAAGTCTTGAAACTCAGGATTCTGTAAAAGCGTGTCCCAAGGAGGATATATGTTTACTTTCAGCTTCCTGTAATAACAGGAAGTGCCTTCAATTGGGGTCATAGGGGCTGTTACGAAGGGTTAAAAATGTCACATCTTTCCATAATTTCATATATGTGATTAGGCAACCCTCATGAACCGGTACACATTAGAAAACCTGGTTTTTCTCTGTTTATTTTTGCCCTTTTGGGAACCCTTACAAATTCAATCTAGGTAGTGGTACGTGTCCATGTGTATTCTAAGATGCCACCTCACCCCTTTATGGTATTCTGAATTGAATATATTTCCAGGTTATGGTTGGGGGCCATCTAAAGAGCAACTTATTCAAAGAGCATCTTTCTCTGACATTGTCGGGGCAAGATATTGACATCCAGAGAGGTCCTAGGACAAGGCCCAAAATGAAGCCTGACCTAAATTTAAGGTGCTTTTGGGTGACAGCGGCAGAACCGTTGAAGCTAGAAACACAATTCAACCACAGGAACGTTCCTATGGTCCTCCCGATCTGTGCAAGCCTACCCTTGACCATGTGGAATTAACCCTTTACAGTGAAAACAGGGTGTAATTCTTCTAACAGTTGACCTTGACCTCTCTCCCCATAGGAATACATTGCCTGTTGCCCTAACTTCAATTGGGGTCATAGGGGCTGTTACGAAGGGTTAAAAATGTCACATCTTTCCATAATTTCATATATGTGATTAGGCAACCCTCATGAACCGGTACACATTAGAAAACCTGGTTTTTCTGAGGTTCAAGCTAAGTACAGTGGCTTGCGAAAGTATTCACCCCCCTTGGCATTTTTCCTATTTTGTTGCCTTACAACCTGGAATTAAAATGGATTTTGGGGGGGGTTGTATTATTTGATTTACACAACATGCCTACCACTTTGAAGATGCAGAATATTTTTTGTGTGAGCCACCTTTTGCAGCAATTACAGCCTCTTGGGGTATGTCTCTATAAGCTTGGCACATCTAGCCACTGGGATTTTTGCCCATTCTTCAAGGCAAAACTGCTCCAGCTCCTTCAAGTTGGATGGGTTCCGCTGGTGTACAGCAATCTTTCAGTCATACCACAGATTCTCAATTGGATTGAGGTCTGGACTTTGACTAGGCCATTCCAAGACATTTAAATGTTTCCCCCTTAAACCACTCAAGTGTTCCTTTAGCAGTATGCTTAGGGTCATTGTCCTATTGGAAGGTGAACCTCCGTCCCAGTCTCAAATCTCTGGAAGACTGAAACAGGTTTCCCTCAAAAATTTCCCCTGTATTTAGCGCCATCCATCATTCCTTCAATTCTGACCAGTTTCCCAGTCCCTACCGATGAAAAACATCCCCACAGCATGATGCTGCCACCACCATGCTTAACTGTGGAGATGGTGTTCTCGGGGTAATGAGAGGTGTTGGGTTTGCACCAGACATAGTGTTTTCCTTGATGGCCAAAAAGCTCAATTTTAGTCTCATCTGACCAGAGTACCTTCTTCCATTTGTTTGGGGAGTCTCCCACATGTCTTTTGGCAAACACCAAACGTGTTTGCTTATTTTTTTCTTTAAGCAATGGCTTTTTTTCTGGCCAGTCTTCCCTAAAGCCCAGCTCTGTGGAGTGTACGGCTTAAAGTGGTCCTATGGACAGATACTCCAATCTCCGCTGTGGAGCTTTGCAGCTCCTTCAGGGTTATATTTGGTCTCTTCGTTGCCTCTCTGATTAATGCCCTCCTTGCCTGGTCCGTGAGTTTTGGCTTGTCAGGTTTGTTGTGGTGCCAGATTCTTTCAATTTAAAAAAATTTGATTTAATGGTGCTCCGTGGGATGTTCAAAGTTTCAGATATTTTTTTATAACCCAACCCTGATCTGTACTTCTCCACAACTTTGTCTCTGACCTGTTTTGAGAGCTCCTTGGTCTTCATGGTGCCACTTGCATGGTGGTGCCACTTGCTTAGTGGTGTTGCAGACTCTGGGGCCTTTCAGAACAGGTTTATATATACTGAGATCATGTGACAGATCATGTGACACTTAGATTGCACACAGGGCGACTTTATTTAACTAATTATGTGACTTCTGAAGGTAATTGGTTGCACCAGATCTTATTTAGGGGCTTCATAGCAAAGGGGGTGAATAGATATGCACGCACCACTTTTCCGTAATTTCTTTTTTTTTTTTTTCACTTCACCAATTTGGACAATTTAGTGTATGTCCATTCCATGCAATCCAAATAAAAATCTATTTAAATGACAGGTTGTAATGCAACAAAATAGGAAAAACGCCAAGGGCGATGAATACTTTTGCAAGGCACTGCAAGGATATTCATCAATTTCTAGTCTTTCACGCTATTGAGGGGATTTGTCTGGGGGGGTCATAGCTTAAACATGTCTATGACGATGAGGGGAGATGCATATGTGAGTCTCGAGCTAATCGGACCATGGATATAAGAAGGCTTGCCCCTGAACACTTGTAACTTAACTGCACTCCTGACATCATACTTGAGTATTGAGCCAATAGCAGCATCTATATACACTGCTAAAAAAAATAAAGGGAACACTAAAATAACACATCCTAGATATGAATGAATGAAATAATCTTATTAAATACTATTTTCTTTACATAGTTGAATGTGCTGACAACAAAATCACACAAAAATTATCAATGGAAATCAAATGTATCAACCCATGGAGGTCTAGATTTGGAGTCACACTCAAAATTAAAGTGGAAAACCACACTACAGGCTGATCCAACTTTGATGTAATGTCCTTAAAACAAGTCAAAATGAGGCTCAGTAGTGTGTGTGGCCTCCACATGCCTGTATGACCTCCCTACAATGCCTGGGCATGCTCCTGATGAGGTGGCGGATGGTCTCCTGAGGGATCTCCTCCCAGACCTGGACTAAAGCATCCGCCAACTCCTGGACAGTCTGTGGTGCAACGTGGCGTTGGTGGATGGAGCGAGACATGATGTCCCAGATGTGCTCAATTGGATTCAGGTCTGGGGAACGGGCGGTCCATAGCATCAATGCCTTCCTCTTGCAGTAACTGCTGACACACTCCAGCCACATGAGGTCTAGCATTGTCTTGCATTAGGAGGAACCCAGGGCCAACCGCACCAGCATATGGTCTCACAAGGGGTCTGAGGATCTCATCTCGGTACCTAATGGCAGTCAGGCTACCTTTGGCGAGCACATGGAGGGCTGTGCGGCCCCCCAAAGAAATGCCACCCCACATCATGACTGACCCACCGCCAAACCGGTCATGCTGGAGGATGTTGCATGCAGCAGAACGTTCTCCACGGCGTCTCCAGACTCTGTCACGTCTGTCACATGTGCTCAGTGTGAACCTGCTTTCATCTGTGAAGAGCACAGGGCGCCAGTGGCGAATTTGCCAATCTTGGTGTTCTCTGGCAAATGCCAAACGTCCTGCACGGTGTTGGGCTGTAAGCACAACCCCCACCTGTGGACGTCGGGCCCTCATACCACCCTCATGGAGTCTGTTTCTGACCGTTTGAGCAGACACATGTACATTTGTGGCCTGCTGGAGGTCCTTTTGCAGGGCTCTGGCAGTGCTCCTCCTGCTCCTCCTTGCACAAAGGCGGAGGTAGCGGTCCTGCTGCTGGGTTGTTGCCCTCCTACGGCCTCCTCCACGTCTCCTGATGTACTGGCCTGTCTCCTGGTAGCGCCTCCATGCACTGGACACTACGCTGACAGACACAGCAAACTTTCTTGCCACAGCTCGCATTGATGTGCCATCCTGGATGAGCTGCACTACCTGAGCCACTTGTGTGGGTTGTAGACTCCGTCTCATGCTACCACTAGAGTGAAAGCACCGCCAGCATTCAAAAGTGACCAAAACATCAGCCAGGAAGCATAGGAACTGAGAAGTGGTCTGTGGTCACCACCTGCAGAAACACTCCTTTATTGGGGGTGTCTTGCTAATTGCCTATAATTTCCACCTGTTGTCTATACCATTTGCACAACAGCATGTGAAATTTATTGTCAATCAGTGTTGCATCCTAAGTGGACAGTTTGATTTCACAGAAGTGTGATTGACTTGGAGTTACATTGTGTTGTTTAAGTGTTCCCTTTATTTTGTTGAGCAGTGTATTAAGAATGGGCTTAGGCCCCATAAAGTTCATAAACAAGATGGGCTTGGCCACCCCACCATCATACTTGAGTCTTTAGCCAACCGCAATATATATATTAGTGTTGGTCTTAGGCACTTATAAAGTCTGTAAGTCCTCCATATCGTGTTAACATTAGTCACAAATATCTGACTTCAGTATAGTCTATAGCGGTTTCTTCATTAAGACTTATACAGTGGGGAGAACAAGTATTTGATACACTGCCGATTTTGCAGGTTTTCCTACTTACAAAGCATGTAGAGGTCTGTAATTTTTATCATAGGTACCCTTCAACTGTGAGAGACGGAATCTAAAACAAAAATCAAGAAAATCACATTGTATGATTTTTAAATAATTAATTTGCATTTTATTGCATTACATAAGTATTTGATCACCTACCAACCAGTAAGAATTCTGGCTCTCACAGACCTGTTAGTTTTCTTTAAGAAGCCCTCCTGTTCTCCACTCATTACCTGTATTAACTGCACCTGTTTGAACTCGTTACCTGTAAAAAAGACACCTGTCCACACACTCAATCAAACAGACTCCAACCTCTCCACAATGGCCAAGACCAGAGAGCTGTGTAAGGACATCAGGGATAAAATTGTAGACTTGCACAAGGCTGGGATGGGCTACAGGACAATAGGCAAGCAGCTTGGTGAGAAGGCAACAACTGTTGGCACAATTATTAGAAAATGGAAGAAGTTCAAGATGACGGTCAATCACCCTCGGTCTGGGGCTCCATGCAAGATCTCACCTCGTGGGGCATCAATGATCATGAGGAAGGTGAGGGATCAGCCCAGAACTACACGGCAGGACCTGGTCAATGACCTGAAGAGAGCTGGGACCACAGTCTCAAAGAAAACCATTAGTAACACACTACGCCATCATGGATTAAAATCCTGCAGCGCACGCAAGGTCCCCTGCTCAAGCCAGCGCATGTCCAGGATGCTTTTCTGCAAAGGGGACAGGACGACTGCACTGTATTGAGGGGAGGATGGATGGGGCCATGTATTGTGAGATCTTGGCCAACAACCTCCTTCCCTCAGTAAGAGCATTGAAGATGGGTCGTGGCTGGGTCTTCCAGTATGACAACGACCAGAAACACACAGCCAGGGCAACTAAGGAGTGGCTCCTTAAAAAAGCCTCTCAAGGTCCTGGAGTGGCCTAGCCAGTCTCCAGACCTGAACCCAATAGAAAATCTTTGGAGGGAGCTGAAAGTCCGTATTGCCCAGCGACAGCCCCGAAACCTGAAGGATCTGGAGAAGGTCTGTATGGAGGAGTGGGCCAAAATCCCTGCTGCAGTGTGTGCAAACCTGGTCAAGACCTACAGGAAACATATGATCTCTGTAATTGCAAACAAAGGTTTCTGTACCAAATATTAAGTTCTGCTTTTCTGATGTATCAAATACTTATGTCATGCAATAAAATGCAAATGAATTACTTAAAAATCATACAATGTGATTTTCTGGATTTTTGTTTTAGATTCTGTCTCTCACAGTTGAAGTGTACCTATGATAAAAAATTACAGACCTCTACATGCTTTGTAAGTAGGAAAACCTGCAAAATCGGCAGTGTATCAAATACTTGTTCTCCCCACTGTAGTTGGCCTATATGTTTGACTTGGTGGAGTGGAGCAGAGAGGGGGATGGGAGCAGAGAAGGGGATGGGAGGCTGATCATTGATTGGCTGTAGAGTAGGGTGTGTCATACAATGTATCAAATTTCCAACTGCTAGCTCAAATTCTCACTCAAATGTACCACTAATATGAAAATGTTCCACAGACTGTCTTGCAGACTACTATGCACTGACAAAACATTTAGTGTTACAAATCAAAGCTTAACATTAAAATATGTGATTTCAAATGACTAAATTAAGTTCAGACAGGCCTGTTATGTGCTCTCTAACATAACACAA
This sequence comes from Coregonus clupeaformis, assembly GCF_020615455.1. Classification (NCBI taxonomy): domain Eukaryota; kingdom Metazoa; phylum Chordata; class Actinopteri; order Salmoniformes; family Salmonidae; genus Coregonus; species Coregonus clupeaformis. Next base: position 1,416,025 of record NW_025533474.1, read on the forward strand.
ACATAAACTGTGTTGTCAACCTTTTCACAGATCTAGGATCAGGTGACCTCCACAGAATGTTAACATTAGCCACAAATATCTGATTTCTGCAGAGTGCACAAAAGTACCAAACCACCAAAAGCTTCACAGGTCAACACATCTCTTCCCAGGGTTGCCATGTATGCTTTTTTTTGTGGTTTATTGAGGTACTTTGGAAACTTTGCCGCAGGTGAAAAGTTTTGGTCGCTGGGTGCAAGTTTTTATACTACTTCTATATTGCAACTACCAACATGGCATTTAAAAAAATCTATTAATTTCCCTGTAATCTTCTGAAATTGTGCTAGTTTTCAGGCTTTGAAGGCAGGTTTTGCGTTGACTTCCTAGAAATTCGTAATTGATCTGGCAAGCCTGTCTCTGCCTGAGCACGATCACCTCTAAAGTAGCTGGGCAGCACCTTTTTAAGGAAGACGAGGATGGTTGCAGATGTTTACGTTCATGCAAGAAGGTGAGCTATTAACTGAACTGCTAACCAATAGTTTAGCTAAAATTGAATTTGTATTTGGTGTATTGGCAAGCAATGCATGTTCCCGTTGTCTTTATTTTTAATTAGTTAATGTTAGCTCACATATGTCTTTCGGTGGAATCCAACATGCATTGACAATGTTGTGTCAGATATACTGCGTCATGACAGATTGAAATTGGTAGACTTATCCAAACAATTCATACATATGCAATTGTTACTTTGCATGTTTCTACCTTATACTTATTTACTGCTTGCTAAGGGTTAGCGTGCTAGCTAACGGTTAGCGTGCTAGCGATGCTAACGATGCTAGCTTCTTTTTTTTTGTATGATGCTAGCTATGGTGGCAAGCTAGCTAATAAGTTTAGCATAATTGGTAAACATGTCTTTGATTCAGAATACATCAATACATTGTGGTTAACCCAATGTTACATGCATTGGAAAATAAAATTGCTAGTGTAACTTGAATTGGTTTACAAGCTAGCTAGAAAAGCCAGTTCCTTTTCATCTGTTTTGTCAAGCTATAAGCCTGCATGTGTGCTAAAATATTTAATTAAATCCCCTCATTAAATTAATATATTTAAGTTGCACCTGTTTTTTATAGCCCTTACCCAAAGACCATTTTTTTCCGTTGGAATAATTTGGATGAAAATAAGAAATATGTGAAAGAAAATAAGAAATAAGTGACCAGATTTTGTTATTGAAAAGCATGGACATTCACATATGTCCATGCTCCTTATTCCCTACACTCATTTTTAAAGATCGAAAACAAAATGGAAGATAAGAGTCCAGGAACATACAAAGCAACCAATGCGGTATGTTTTAAGGCTTAGCCTAGTTTTTTCTGCTTCGCCTAGTATTTAGAGTATGCTTGCCTTGCTTTAGCCAAACCACTCATACTGATTCTCTTTTAGTCTATCCATAAAAGCAGATTCAGTTTCAGTTGTATCCAGGAACTTGCATAATCTGCTTATGTTATGCTTATACTTGCTTTTTTACCTTGAAAGTAGTCTTAAAAAAGGAAATTGTAACAGATGTTTGTTGGACCTCTATTAGTCAATGATATCAGTCATTGGTGTCCCCCAGCCCATCCCCGATGTTGTGTGCAGAGCAATCTTGTCATTCTATTAAGTCTCAACTATTCTTTTTGTAACTTGTCTTCCTTTACAAAGGCACTGCAGAGGCTAAGAAGACGCATGGAAAATCTGAAGAATCATCATTCAACTTGTGAGGCCAGATTTGAAAAGGAAATTATAAATCCAGAAGCTCAGGTTTGACAATTGTTTAGAGTGAGGATACTGGGGATGGTTGAATCGTTATAATATCCTATTGCCTAATTTGCACATGACTAATATCATTTTATTGTATCCTTAGATGTCAGACACTGAGGTTGCCAGTACCACTGAGGCTGCCAGTACCGCTGGGTCGATAGTCCATGTGTTGGATGATGCACCGCCATTGATCAGAACAGACAGCATATTCGTAAGTTAAAGTGTCATTCAACACCAGCACATACTGTAAGTTCTTGTGAATCAGCTTTGTAAATCAAAGATGGGCAAGTCTGCACTTTCATCCTATATTCATTGTATTATAACAAAAAAAATCTAAATTAGAGGAGCACAGAGCCATAACTAATCAAAATGTGCCGGTGTCCAAATACTTTCTGTGTTAACTGTCTAGTTATCCAATATACTTTTTTTCTTCAATACAGTTGACCAAAGCTATGCTTGGATACAAGACTGATGACTCAATAACCAGCATTGACAACAGTGAAGATGATTATGTCCCAAGGTCATCAGAGGAAGACGATTCCGATGAATTTTCAGAACCAAAGACAAGGGTGGACAGCAGTAAACACGATGATCTAGTCTCAGAGGGAGACAGTTCAGATAAATTAGCGGGTGTCAAGAGAAAGAAGCAATACAAGAAGACTATCAAGAGATGCAGAAGTTCCTCAGAAGAAAACAGCTCAAATGGAGAATCAGAACTCAAGAGAATGAAGCGATACGAAAATACTTATAAGAGATGTACTAGTTCCCCAAAGTCGAACACTAGCAGTGAATCATTGCTTGTAATGAATGTCTCAGAAGTAGATGGATCCAAAAAGTACCACCAAAAAAAGCACTTCTGTCTGTTTTGCGAGCAACCGCAATCCAAAATCGCCCGTCATTTAGAACATAAACATGGGGATGAAATGGAAGTAGCTACTGCACTTCAGTTTGCAAAGAAGTCAAAAGCTAGGAGACTTCAGCTGAATCTCCTTCGCAAGAAGGGGAATCGGGCACACAACATTCAGGCACTTAAAGAAGGAAAGGGGGGTTTGGTACCATGTAAGCAAACAAGTGATGACAAGAGCAATCACCAGGACTATCAGCATTGTTTTGCCTGCCATGGGCTCTTTAAACGCAAATCTATGTGGAGGCATGTGGCAAGGTGCACACTAGCACAAAATGTTCGTAAGGAGATGCCTGGCAAAACCAGAATCCAGGCACTCTGTGCTAGTGCTCAACCGGTTGCTAAAGGAGTCAGCGAGAAGGTCTGGAAACTGGTGAGTAACATGGCTCAAGATGATGTAGCCCATGCAGTAAAAGAAGACAGATACATCTTGGCATTGGGTGAAAAAATGTACAACAAGAAAGGGGAGAACCCCTCACAACACCAGCACATTCGTCAAACTTTGCGAGAACTAGGGAGACTCGTGATTAAAGGTAGAAAGGTGACACCACTGAAAAAGATGAAGGATTATATCAACCCACAACACTTCCAATACATCATAAAAGCTGTCAAAGAAGTGACTGGCTTTGATGAAAAGACAAACAAATTTGAAAAAGCAACCTTGGCCACAAAGCTTGGGCAAAGCATCCAGAAAATTGCAGACGTCATGGAGGGTGAAGCTCTTATTACCCAGAATGAAGAAAAGTTGAAGCTAGTCCGAGACTTCCAAGGCATCTACCGTCTTCGCTGGAATGAAATGATCTCTTTTGCTGCATATCGTACACGAACAGAGGAAATGGAACGCACCGCAGCTTATTCCATTAGCAGATGATGTTAAAAAAATGGACATGTACTTAGATGAAAAGCAGAAACAATACTACAACCAACTGTGCGATGAGAAAACCTCAAGAAAATGGTGCAATCTAGCAAAAGTGATACTGGCTCAGATGATTATCTTCAACAGGAAAAGAGAGGGAGAGGTGTCAAAGATGTCTGTGGCAACATTTCACTCCAGGGACAAATCCCCACTTAACAAAGATGTTGCAGTGGCGCTAACAGAGGTTGAGAGACTGCTCTGTGCGCATTTTGAACGCATCGAAACCTGTGGGAAGCGTGGCAGGAAGGTGCCTGTAATCCTCACTCCAGTGATGGTGGAATCTTTAGAGCTGCTTATCAAAGAGCGGTGCTCATGTGGAGTGAGCGAAGGTAATATCTACTTATTTGCCAGGCCAGGATATGATACACATTTTCGGGGGAATGACTGCATCCGCGTCTATGCCAAACAATGTGGTGCCAAGTTACCTGAAGCATTGTCATCAACTAAACTACGAAAACAGGTTACCACCCTCTCTAGAGTGTTAAATCCCAATGATACAGAACAGGACCAGTTTGCTGACTTCTTGGGTCATGACATTCGGATTCATCGAATGTTCTACCGTCTTCCAGAGGGAACGCTTCAGTTGGCAAAAATAAGTAAAATACTGATGGCGTGTGAACAGGGCAGATTGGCAGAGTTCAAGGGGAAAACTCTGGATCAAATAACCATCAGCCCCAGTGGTAAGTTTACCCCCAGTGTTTAGTTTAATGGCAAAATGTTTACACTTTGATTTGTTTTGCGCAGATTTAGCTTGCCTCAATTTACCATTCTTCTTTTGGCTGTCTTTTACAAACTGTTATGTCTGAAGAAATGGATGCTGCAGCCACTGATTGCGCATCAGAGAGTGACTCTGAGAGAGAGGAGTCGTCTGAAAAATCCTATGAAGGAAATCTGACAGGTATGCCTATACCTTACATACACATGGACATATTCTTAATTACAATGTACTGTTGGAAAATGACATGATTTCCACTGATATTTTCCAGGAGAGATGTCAGCAATTCGGGCCAAACAGCCAATGACCAAGGGAAAGCTGGGACAAAAGAGAGGCCCACACGGTAAGCATGTTTCCTGCTGCCTTCAGTCAGTGCGTTTTCACTCTGTAGTGTCAACCTATGGCTGTACTGTGCTGGTCCAGATCAATTTTGTCCTCATCAGTTAGTGTATTTCCAACCATGCCAGCACAGAACGGTTGAGTTTGGATTGTACACAAGTCAAGACATTAGATCTGGAATTAGTGTGTCAGGATAGATGATAACACAGAAGGATTACCACACTTTAGATTGTTTTTCTTGGAGGTAGGGAACTTGATTTAATACTTATTGCTTTTATTAGAAGGTTTACATTGCAAACAGATTGTTGGGCTTAGATTCCATACAGATTGAGTCTGCCTTGATGTCAGCATTGCACATTCTTCTCTCACACGCTTATCTATGTAGTTATTTAGTTAGGATTGTTAGCTTAACTTCAACACACTCACTGAATATACAGCTGCAACCTTGTAGAGTTAATAGAAAGAGAGTTTCAAGTTCATTGTAGTCATCCTTTTAATTTTTGTAATTTTTTTGTGGCCTAATGTAGTCATGTTTAATGCAATCTCTTTCCAAAGGTGCCAAAGGAACAAAAAGGTATTGGTCGACAATAGAGGTGGATGCAGTTGAAGATTCCTTGATGAATTTTATCCGAATGGGAAAAACGCCTGGAAAACAAGACTGTGAGAAATGCATTGCTGCTTCTCCCCAAGCACTAGTAAACAGGGACTGGAGAGCGGTGAAGTTCTATGTACACAACAGAATAATTGCAGATCAGAGAAAATAAGTGTAGACTATGGTTCTGCTCTATCCAGATTTTAATTTCTTATATAGTAGCTACCAACTGAATGTCACTTTTGTTTTCTTTGTGATCTTGGGTTTCTTAGCCTGTATTACATTGGAGAAATTAAAGTCCTTAAATGGTTATTCCTTAGTTCTTAAGGTTCCTGAGAGAACTCGGTTCTGCTTTATTTGAAGTTCTTATGAATGTTTCATATATACAGTTGAAGTCGGAAGTTTAAATACACCTTAGCCAAATACATTTAAACTCAGTTTTTCACAATTCTTGACATTTAATCCTAGTAAAAATTCCCTGTCTTAGGTCAGTTAGGATCACCACTTTATTTTAAGAATGTGAAATGTCAGAATAATAGTTGAGAGAATGATTTCTTTCAGCTTTCATTTCTTTCATCACATTCCCAGTGGGTCAGAAGTTTAGATCCTACCAAAAACTAATTGAGTGTATTGCCTTTAAATTGTTTAACATTTTGGGTAGCCTTCCACAAGCTTCCCACAATAATTTGGGTGAATTTTGGCCCATTCCTCCTGACAGGGCTGGTGTAACTGTGTCAGGTTTGTAGGCCTCCTTGCTTGCACACGCTTTTTCAGTTCTGCCCACAAATATTCTATAGGATTGAGGTCAGGGCTTTGTGATGGCCACTCCAATACCTTGACATTGTTGTCCTTAAGCCATTTTGCCACAACTTTGGAAGTATGCTTGGGGTCATTGTCCATTTCGAAGACCCATTTGCGACCAAGCTTTAACTTCCTGACTGATGTCTTGAGATGTTGTTGATGTTCTTTGGCTTGCAAGCGTCCCCCTTTTTCCTCCAAACATAACGATGGTCATTATGGCCAAATATTTTTGTTTCATCAGACCAGAGGACATTTCTCCAAAAAGTACGATCTTTGTCCCCATGTGCAGTTGCAAACCGTAGTCAGACTTTTTTATGGTGGTTTTGGAGCAGTGGCTTCTTCCTTGCTGAGCGGCCTTTCAGGTTATGTCGATATAGGACTCGTTTTACTGTGGATATAGATACTTTTGTACCTGTTTCCTCCAGAATCTTCAAGGTCCTTTGCTGTTGTTCTGGGATTGATTTGCACTTTCCGCACCAAAGTACGTTCATCTCTAGGAGACAGAACGCGTCTCCTTCCTGAGCGGTATGACGGCTGCGTGGTCCCATAGTGTTAATACTTGCGTACTATTGTTTGTACAGATGAACGTGGTACCTTCAGGCGTTTGAATATTGCTCCCAAGGATGAACCAGACTTGTGGATGTCAATTTTCTTTTCTTCTGAGGTCTTGGCTGATTTATTTTCATTTTCCCATGATGTCAAGCAAAGAGGCACTGAGTTTGAAGGTAGGCCTTGAAATACATCCACAGGTACACCTCCAATTGACTCAAATGATGTCAATTAGCCTATCAGAAGCTTCTAAAGCCATGACATCATTTTCTGGAATTTTCCAAGCTGTTTAAAGGCACAGTCAACTTAGTGTATGTAAACTTCTGACCCACTGGAATTGTGATACAGTGAATTATAAGTGAAATAATCTGTCTGTAAACAATTGTTGGAAAAATTACTTGTGTCATGCACAAAGTAGATGTCCTAACTGACTTGCCAAAACTATAGTTTGTTAACAAGAAATTTGTGGAGTGGTTGAAAACCGAGGTCACCTTTGGAGTGACTAAGGTTCTCCTGAATACTTCAAGGGTTTTTCAAGTTTGGAAGCCTGCTGATGACTTTGAATGTTACACAAAAATAAAAAACATTTTCCTAAACTATTCATCTGTTACTTGGATATATTGAATCCATTACTGAAATGGTTGTTCCAGTTTAAATACTTTACAGAAAAACTACACTAGAGCCGTTGCGTTGCCATCCGTGTCGCATCATTGTGGCATTCTACCTGCTACACTAGAAACAAACCAAAATCGATTCAAATGTAAACTTGTTACAGTTTTTCTCAATTGCTTACAAACAAATACTGGTACTTGAGACACAATGACCACAACATGTAACTCATGCACCAACCCCCTGAACCAATTCTGCTAAACTACAAGCACAATTCCTGCTTTACACTCAAATTGCAGTTCTACAACACACTCTTTTCAAAACACTACACACAAATCTTTGCATTTGGCACAATTTTCATGCAGAAAATCTCTTGTTTTCACAATGAACACACTGCCATTCAAATATGCACACTGACTCATCACATGGGCAAACACCCGTCACACAGTTTTACAATTAGCAATCAGAGCTTTAGCATAAAAGGGCAACAGGTGAGCTCCTCTGTTTTGGAGCAATGGATGCCAACATTGGAAACAGAGGCAGAGCCAGAGGAGTGAGAGTAAGAGGAGGAGGACAGGGAGGACGAGGACGAGGACGAGGAAGGCCAAGGACGGTAATCTCTGATGAGATCCGAGCCACTTTGGTTGATCATGTGGTCAACCATGGTCTAACAATGAGGGAGGCTGGGCAAAGAGTACAGCCAACTTTGAGCAGGTGCAGTGGAGCACCGGTTCATCTTCATTGATGAGGTTGGATTCAACCTCACAAAAAGAAGAAAGAGGGGAAGGAATATCATCGGCCAGCGTGCCATTGTTCAAGTCCCTGGCCAGCGCGGAGGGAACATCACAATGTGTGCAGCGATTACCCACCACGGCGTCATCCATCACCATGCTACCCTTGGCCCCTACAACACCGCCCATCTGATCACGTTCCTGGACACCCTACACAACACACAAATTCCACCAGATCAGGTAGATGGCCCAGAGCAGCTCAGGTACGTTGTCATTTGGGACAACGTAAGTTTCCACAGGGCTGCTCTGGTTCGTAACTGGTTCACTGCCCACCCACGCTTTTTAGTTGTTTATCAACCTCCATATTCTCCATTCCTCAATCCTATTGAGGAATTTTTTTCTGCCTGGAGATGGAAAGTGTATGACCGAAATCCACAAACGCGAATACCTCTTCTCCAAGCTATGGAAGACGCATGTGGAGATATAGCAGCTGATGCTTTTCATGGCTGGAATCGCCATGCTAGGCGATATTTCCCCCGCTGCTTGGCCAGGGAAAACATTGCTTGTGATGTGGATGAGGTGCTGTGGCCAGACCGCAACAGAAGAGAGGATGCAGCATTTATTATTTTTACTGTAATTGTATACATTAAATTCTTCTGTTTTGTATGTAAACCACTGTATGTGTAACTTTGTGTTGGTTGGGAATGGGATGTACACTGTGTACATTGTTTTTGTGGGAAAAATGAAATATATTTGTTACCGTGTATTTGTGTGTTCTGAGTATAATAACAATATTCTCAAATATTTTACAACACACTTATGTTTGTACTGTCTGTAGTAATGGCAACACTGAACCAAAAAAAGGCCTAAGTCATTATGATGAATGGAGAAGAAGTGTTTTCCGTTCATCATAGTGTTTTACATTGAGCACATCAGTGTTCAACTGGTTCTTATAAATGTCTATTCATATGATGGTTTGTGTGTGTCATTTGAAAACAAAATACCATTTTGATAAGAAATAACATGGTTTTGAATGTAAAGTTTCATTTTGCTGGAGAATTGAGGGGTTTTGCCCATTGTGTGTGTGTTATTTGATTTGTGTGTAGAGTTCTGAGAATATGAGGCATGCTTTCAGAAAATGTGTGTAAACAATCGAGAAAAACTGTAATTATTGTAGGCTTCCTTTAGGCGCAACGCAGGCAGTTGGATGCTTTCATAGATTTCATAGGCGGCATTCCCTTCATGGCTGATGGCAATGCATTATAATGCAATGTACGGTCTCAATTAGGTGGTAAAATTTCAAGTGTACTTTTTTCAAGGAGTAAGTCACTTTAAGTGATTTTCTGATTATAGATTTTTTTTCAAACTCATGAGTGTAATTTCTGTGCTCCTATGATGTCTGGAAAGCATTGTCCTCGAAAGGTAGGTATTTAAGAGGGGTCCTTAATTGGTTACAAATACAAGACTGTGTGTGTGTGTGTGTGTGTGTGTGTCGTGTGTGTGTGTGTGTCCAGTGTGTGTGTCCAGTGTGTGTGTGTGTGTGTGTGTGTGTGTGTGTGTGTTTGTCCAGTGTGTGTGTGTCCAGTGTGTGTGTGTGTCCAGTGTGTGTGTGTGTACAGTGTGTGTGTGTGTGTGTGTGTGTGTACAGTGTGTGTGTGTGTGTGTGTTTAGTGTGTTTGTGTTTGTGTGTCCCCAGCGTGTGTATGTGTCCAGTGTGTGTGTCCATTGTGTGTGTGTGTGTCCAGTGTGTGTGCGTGTCCAGTGTGTGTGTGTGTGTGTGTGTCAGTGTTACCATGGTTATTATTTACAGGGACACTGAGGAGTCAACATCATAAACCCTAAACCCTGGATAGAGGGGCTCAGTGAATGTGGAGTGGAATGTGTTCAGGTGGGTCAGTGTGTCAGAGGAGACTCTGTAGAAGGACAGAGTGCCGGCTGGCCAGTCCAGATACACTCCTACTCTGTGGGAGCTGGAGGAGGGGACGTCTATGGTAGTGGACTTATTATTGTGACAGGCAGAGTAACTGTTGTCAAAGCAGATCAGACTCCAGGACTTGTCATTCCATCCAATCCAACAGTCATCACCCCACCCCCCTCCTCTCCTGCTGATTCCTTTATATGCCACTCCTATATCAGCCCCTCCCCCACTCCACTCTACCTCCCAGTAACAGCGCCCAGTCAGACCCTCTCTACACAGCACCTGTCTCCAGTCCTCAAATCTCTCTGGGTGATCAGGATACGGCTGCTCCTCTCTCCTCCATGTCACCTTTCTGTTCTCCTCAGACAGAGAGAGGAATCTGTTTACTGTGTTTGGGTCCAGTGTGAGATCACAGGCATCTGATGGATGAAACCAGACACAATATTAGAAATCATCATCATTCACATTAGAATGTTAACTCACTTTTCAATAATTCATTTAATGTAGATGTTTCTAGGTATCAAAAGGAGAAGTTAAGGTAACTTGAGACTTGTTGAATGATCATATGTTATACTGTATGGTAATATAAAACACACTTATTCCCATTAATTACACACACACACACACACACATCCTGAACACACACACACAAACACACACACATCCTGAACACACACACACACACCCTGGACACACACACCCTGAACACACACACACCTTCATGCATGCATGAACACACACACACATTTCTAAAGTAACACGAACGCGCCACACACACACACAGACACACACATTGTCAAAGCAACTCTTTGTAAACTTTGGTGTCCCTGATTTGTGCTTCTGTAGAACTACAGCTGATATTTAATATGACCAAGTAAGTAATGATGGTGGTCTTTGACTTTGACTTCACTTGAATTAAGACTTATTCTTAGTCATATTCTTCACAGCAGTCAACACTCACATTTTCTAAGTCCAGGTTTCATTGTGTTCTCTCCACCATGTTCCACACTGTAGCGGTAAGCAGAAGAACAGACAGTCATTGAGGGATACACCTGAACTCACACACACACACACACACACACACACACACACACACACACAGTCAGTATATACATTTGTCCAAGTGTGTGTGTGTGTGTGTGTGTGTGTGTGTGTGTGTCCACTGTTTGTGTGTGTCCAGTGTGTGTGTGTGTGTCCAGTGTGTGTGTGTCCAGTGTGTGTGTGTGTGTCCAGTGTGTGTGTGTCCAGTGTGTGTGTGTGTATGTGTGTGCGTGTGTGTGTCCAGTGTGTGTGTGTGTGTGTGTGTGTCTGTCCAGTGTGTGTGTGTATGTCAAGTGTGTGGGTTTGTGTGTCCAATGTGTGTGTGTGTGTGTCCAGTGTGTGTGTGTGTCCAGTGTGTGTGTGTGTGTTTGTCCAGTGTGTGTGTGTTTGTCCAGTGTGTGTGTCCAGTGTGTGTGTGTGTGTGTGTGTCCAGTGTGTGTGTGTGTGTGTGTCCAGTGTGTGTGTGTCCAGCGTGTGTGTGTGTGTCCAGTGTGTGTGTGTTTGTCCAGTGTGTGTATGTGTGTCCATTGTGTGTGTGTGTGTCCAGTGTGTGTGTATGTCTAGTGTGTGTGTGTGTGTGTGTGTGTGTGTCTAGTGTATGTGTGTGTCTAGTGTGTGTGTGTGTGTCCACTGTTTGTGTGTGTCCAGTGAGTGTGTGTGTGTGTGTGTGTCCAGTGTGTGTGTGTGTCCAGTGTGTGTGTGTCCAGTGTGTGGGTGTGTGTGTGTGTGTCCAGTGTGTGTGTGTGTGTGTGTGTGTGTCTGTCCAGTGTGTGTGTGTATGTCAAGTGTGTGTGTTTGTGTGTCCAGTGTGTGTGTGTGTGTGTGTGTGTCCAGTGTGTGTGTGTGTGTTTGTCCAGTGTGTGTGTGTTTGTCCAGTGTGTGTGTTTCCCCAGTGTGTGTGTGTGTGTGTCCAGTGTGTGTGTGTGTGTGTTTGTCCAGTGTGTGTGTGTGTCCAGTGTGTGTATGTGTGTTTGTCCAGTGTGTGTATCTGTGTCCATTGTGTGTGTGTGTCCAGTGTGTGTGTATGTCTAGTGTGTGTGTGTGTCTAGTGTATGTGTGTGTGTGTGTTTGTGTTTGTCCAGTGTGAGTAAGTCTGTGTGTTTGTCTGTGTCCAGTGTGTGTCCAGTGTGTGTGTCCAGTGTGTGTGTGTGTGTGTGTGTGTGTGTGTGTCCAGTGTGTGTCCAGTGTGTGTGTCCAGTGTGTGTGTGTGTGTGTGTGTGTGTGTGTGTGTGTGTCCAGTGTGAGTAAGTCTGTGTGTTTGTGTGTGTCCAGTGTGTGTCCAGTGTGTGTGTGTGTTTGTGTGTGTGTCCAGTGTGTGTGTGTGTGTGTGTGTGTGTGTTTGTCCAGTGTGTGTGTGTGTCTAGTGTGTGTGCATGTGTGTCCAGTGTGAGTGTGTGTGTGTGTCCAGTGTGTGTGTTTGTCCAGTGTGTGTGTGTGTGTCCAGTGTGTGTGTGTGTCCTTTTTGTATATGTGTCCAGTGTGTGTGTTTACAGTGTGTGTGTGTGTCCAGTGTGTGTACTGATACACGTGCACACACACACACTGGACACACACACACACACACACACACACTGGACACACACACACACACACACACACACACACTGGACACCCACACACACTGGACACACACACACACACACACACACACACACACACACACACACACACACACACACACACACGCACACACACACACGGACACACACACTGGACACACACACGCACACACACACAGACACACACACACACACACACACACCGGACACACACACACACACACACAAACACACACACACACACTGGACACACACACTGGACACACACACTGGACACACACACTGGACACACACACACACACACACACACACACACACACACACACACACACACACACACTGGACACACACACGGACACACACACGGACACACACACACACACACACACACAGTCTTTATATAACTTAGTCCAAGTGGTGGTCAGAATGTTTGTCTTAACTAGCCTGAGAACTCCAACATGTCTGATATGAACATTGACATAAACCCTCTACATACTTGAGTTTCTCCAGTCTGCAGTGTGGATCCTCCAGTCCAGCAGAGAGCAGTCTGACTCCTGAGTCTCCTGGGTGATTGTAGCTCAGGTCCAGCTCTCTCAGGTGTGAGGGGTTTGACTTCAGAGCTGAGATCAGAGAAGCACAGCCTTCCTCTGTGACTAGACAGCCTGACAGCCTGCAAAGAGTCAAATCATATTAAAACCACACTGCTATTCTTTGGTGATGAAAATAGTGGCAGTATATTTTTTTTCAACATATTCAGATATATCAGTGTCCTGAAACCTGCCATATCTATTCATAAATGAATGAATGTTTCATTATTAGAAATGACAAATTATCATAATATTGCTTGTAGATAGAAAAATGTATATTACAAATATTTGAGTAAACTGACCAGAGCAGTTTAAAAAGCAGTATCAGTCAAAAGACAGACAGTGAGGTATCAGATTTAGATTGTATTGAGTATACAGTCCACACCATATATAGTTTGACAGTGAAGCTAACATTTTAAATGTGGCTCTATACTCCAGCATTGTGGATTTGACATTAAATGTTTCATATGAGTTGACAGTATATTATGTCACCTTTTATTTGAGGGTTTTTTAATACAAATCTGTTTCACTGTTTAGAAATGAAAGCACTTTATGGATCTAGTCCCCCCATTTGACGAAGTCAAACGTATTCTGACCATTTCACTTATAGTGTATTAAAGTAGTCAAAAGTTGAGTATTTGGTTGTAAACTCGTTGGTTGCATTTGCAGTTCGTTTTGGTTGTGTTTTGGGTTATGTTTTGCCCGATAGTAACTGAATGGTGGATGATGACTGGAGTAATTTTCTGTCTAAGTGAGTAGATAACATGTTTCTAAACACTACTAAATGAATCCTAATGATGCTATGATTAATAAAAGTCATGAATGAATCATGAATAATAATGAATGAGAAAGTTACAGAGGATACAACAAAACATGCTAACCTCTCACCATTACCAATAACAGAGGGGGTATGATCCTTGTTCCTCTGTAACTTTCTCATTCATCATTATTCACGATTCATTCATGATTATTCATAATCATGGTAGTATCCACGTGAATGTAAAAGTGTTCAGAAACATCATCTATTCTTACTGACAATACAAGTGATGTGACTCCAAAATGACAGGACATTATTCACCATTCAGTTTCTATTGTGAAAAACATCATCCAAAACACAACCAAGACAAACTGCAAATGTATTCAACAAGTTTGTAGAATCACAAGCTTGATGTAATCACTGCGGGTAAGGAATATGGGACCAAATACTAAACTTATGACTACTTTAATACAATATAAGTGAATATGTCCAAATTATTAATACTTTTTCAAATGGGAGAACTAGACACATAAAGTGCTTTCATTTCTAAACGGTGACACAGATATGTATGAAAATATCCTCAAATAAAAGGTGACATTCTGTACTGTCGCCTAATATGAAACTTTATATCTCAAATCCAAAATGCTGGAGCATAGCACCAAATGTAAAACTGTAAGCTTCACTGTCCAAACACATATGGTGTGGACTATGTGTTCCTGGTAAACACATGTGGATCTGGTGAACAGTTATCACTTGTTGACCAACTACAGGAATACTGACCTCAGAGTCTCCAGTTTACAGTGGGGATTCCCCAGTCCAGCAGAGAGCAGCTTCACTCCTGAATCCTTCAGGTCATTGTTACTCAGATCCAGCTCTCTCAGGTGTGAGGGGTTTGACTTCAGAGCTGAGACCAGAGATGCACAGCCTTTCTCTGTGACTCCACAGCCTGACAGCCTGACAAAGAGATCATCATGATTTCACAAACTGTTAATTTAACACCAGTAGTGTAGAAGGACAATGGCAGATGCATTTGGTTTATTCTCTTAAACAACATATAGATTCATCTTCCGTCTCCTAGAATTGTATGGTCATATTGTTATACTAATGTGAACAACAATGCACTGATTCAATATGTTTTAAAAATATATTATATACATATTATAATATATTTTTCTCTAATGGGAATATTTCTTCCTGATGATTAGTACTTAAATGTCATTTTATGTACTCACAGAGCAGCTCTGGATGCTTTGACCACTGGCAGCAGCCTCAGAAGACCTTCCTCTGATCTGGAGTATTTCTTCAGGTCAAACACATCCAGCTCCTTTTCTGAAGTCAGCAACACAAAGACCAGAGCTGACCACTGTGCAGGTGACAGTTCTTTTGCTGAGAGACTTCCTGATCTCAGGTAGCTTTGGATCTCCTCCACTAGAGAATGGTCATTCAGTTCATTCAGACAGTGGAACAGATTGATGCACCTCTCTGGAGAGGGATTCTCCCTGATCTTCTCCTTGATGTACTTCACTGTTTCTTCATGGCTCTGTGAGCTGCTTCTTGTCTTTGTCAGTAGACCTCGTAAGTGCTTCTGATTGGACTCCAGTGAGAGGCCCAGAAGGAAGCGGAGGAACAGGTCCAGGTTTCCTGTCTCACTTTGTAAGGCTTTATCCACAGCACTCTTGTAGAAAGTAACTTTACGCTTGTGTCTGATCCTCACAGAAAAGTTGCTGGCCGTTGATTGCGGTTCGGCCATTAGATTCTCATTGTTGTTGATGAATGACAGGAACACATATACAGCAGCCAGAAACTCCTGAATGCTCAGATGCACGAAGCAGTACACCTTGTCCTGGTACAGCCCACATTCCTCTTTAAAGAGCTGTGTGCACAATCCTGAGTACACTGAGGCTTCATTGGCATCAATGCCAGCCTCTTTCAGGTCTTCTTCATAGAAAATCAGATTGCCATTCACAAGCTGTTGAAAAGCCAGTTTTCCCAGTGACAGAATGCTCTCTTTATTCCAATGTGAACCTGTCTCTTCTTTCCCAATATACTTTTCATTCTTCTGTTTGGTATGAAACACCACAAGGTGTGAGTACATCTCAGTCAGAATCTTGGGCATCTCTTCTCTCTTATGTTTCAGCATGTGTTCAAGGAATGTTGCAGAAATCCTACAGAAGACTGGAATGTGGCACATGATGTGGAGGCTCCTTGATGTCTTTATGTGTGAGATGATTCTGCTGGCCAGGTCCTGATCACTGAATCTCTTCCTGAAGTACTCCTCCTTCTGTGGGTCATTGAACCCTCGTACCTCTGTCACCTGGTCAACACACCCTGAAGGGATCTTATTGGCTGCTGCAGGTCGGGTAGTTATCCAGAGCAGAGCAGAGGGAAGCAGATTTCCCTTGATGAGATTTGTCAGCAGAACATCCACTGAGGTTGACTCTGTGACGTCACAACAGATCTTGTTCTTCTGGAAGTCTAGGGGCAGTCGGCACTCATCCAGACCATCAAAGATGAACAGAACTTTGTACTTTTCGTAGTTGGAGATTCTTGATTCTTTGGTTTCGATTGAGAAGTGATTGAGAAGTTCAATGAAAGTGTGTTTTTCCATTTTCATCAAATTCAGCTCCCGAAAAGGGAATGAAAATACAAATTGGACATCCTGATTTGCTTTTCCTTCAGCCCAGTCCAGAATGAACTTCTGCACAGAGACTGTTTTTCCAATGCCAGCGACTCCCTTTGTCAGCACAGTTCTGATAAGTTTGTCTTGTCCAGTTAAGGGTCTGAAGATGTCGTTACATTTGACTGCAGTCTCTGGTCTTGCTTGTTTCCTGGTTGTTGTCTCAATCTGTCTCAGCTCATGTTCATTATTGACCTCTCCTGTTCCACCCTCTGTGATGTAGAGATCTGTGTAGATCTTATTGAGAAGTGTTGGGTTTCCTTGTTTAGCGATCCCCTCAAATACACATTGAAACTTCTTCTTTAGATTAGATTTGAGTTCACGTTGGCAAATCACAGCAAGCTCATCTGAATCTAGAAATAACACAGAGGATATTAATATTACGTCTGTTTTAATGGCTACAATATTCTAGGACTGTTATAACATTTTAAATTATAATCATTTCTTCTCTTAACTGACTGTATAAATCTGTAAATGTTGTCATAATACATTACAGACTGGTGTGACTGATCTCTCTCTCTCTCTCTCTCTCTCTCTCTCTCTCTCTCTCTCTCTCTCTCTCTCTCTCTCTCTCTCTAAAACATCCCTGCTGCTACTTGATGAGGTCACTAGGTGTTGTGTTAAGGCTGCTACAATATCATTGAGTTACACAGCTACTTTAGCTGTACTTTAGCTACAGCTTTTAAATGTTTGTTCTAAAACAGCATTCAACATGAGGCAGACAGCTCTTACTTTTCTCCAGTGTGTCAGCAAGCTCCTTCTGGTTCATTTTCCTCAGGACGTGCAGTGTGATCTTCAGAGCCCCCTCTCTGGCACTGCTCTCCTGCTTCTCATCTTCAGCATCCACCACTTCCTTATCCTGCTTCTGACTCTCAAAGCCTTCTGGGAGTTCTGGACTAAGAATCCTCTTGAACATCTTCAGCTCGTTCTTCACAAATGTCATAATATTCTCTTCAAGCAACTGAAATAAATCAAGTAAATAAGTTAAGCAAGAGACTAAATGCTTTCTCATTAACACATGAATGAATGATTGACAGATCAACTTTACTTGAGGTAAACAAAAACAAATGTACATAACAGGACCACATACACTGAATATGGAGGCCAGGTCTGTTTGATGACTCTGGGAAGACTGACCACTGAGCATCTCTGACTCTGATCTCTCCTGTTGGTTTCTGTGGACAAAACATGAGATTACATCTCCTCATCCAGGGAGTGCACACACACACACACACACACACACACACAGGGAGGGAATGTTGTGTTCGTTTAATATTGTTTCAGGACTATGAAAATGGAAAAAAGGATTGGCCTATGGATTATGAAAACAACAAAAATAAATGGTAAAATGGGAGAGGAGAAATGACTAGAGACAGTGTTGTTTAACTCACTGACCATGACCCATGAGTTCTTCTTACCTTTGTTCAGTAGAAAAGTCTCCTTTTCTAAACATTATAGGTAGACCCATAGACTTGTCACTCTTCATGGACACACAGCTGGGTACAGGGGAGGCTGGTCTCTCCTGCTTGATTGGGCTTCAACACAACAGAGACAAACATTACATCTCTCATCTACTCTGAACTCAGATGGGGAAACAAGAGATTCATTCCAAAACGCTATATATCCATTTTTAGCTTTTATAGTTTAAAGACATTATGAAAGATATTGGTGTGTTTTTTCACTAGCTAATCATGGTATGGGATTGTTCAATGACAGACATGTATTTGTTTAAAATCTATCACTTGATGGTTTCATTTCAGAGAGACAAATAATCATGTTTTTTTGCAAAATGCTATATATCTGCCTCACTCAGAGAAATAAGTAGTACTGCTAGGTAGGGGTGTAACGATCCATCTACTACATCGATGTATCGATTTATATTCATATGATCCAACTACATCGATCTGTGCTAGGCGAGTTGGCCTTTTGGACAACATATATCGATCTAACATCGTTTTAAAATGTAATAAATCGATTGTATCGATACTAGGAAATAACCCATTGGATTTAAGCACGTCAGACTTTATATGCAGGGGTGCACATAACTGGTACGCAGATACGCAAGCGCGACAAAAATCAGGAATGCGTAATGCCACTTGTGTTACTACGCGCCTTTGCGTACTTGACCGATCTTCTCATCTAACCTTACACATGACATGTTGCTTGTCAACTACTGTCAGGGATGTCCAAAAAGCAACAGACATTAAGCAGATTCTTTGGAGTTTCGCCACCTACAAAGAAACGCCAACTGGAGCCAGAGCCGAAGAAAATACTTTTTTCGGAAAAGTGGCTTGAAGCTAACGATGAGCGCACTGAAATGTGGTGCAAGATTTGCCGTTCAAATCCACATCTAGCAGACAAAACAGGTGCATTTTATAAAGGCTCAAAGAATTTCAACCATCCTTTATTTGACAAACATGAAAAGAGCAAGGAGCACACGAATGTGGCGCAAGCCATTGCTAAAAGCTAGCCGAGAATAAATGTCCAGTCGCCGAGACATGCTGAATGAAGAACAGCGGCAAGCTCTGTTTAATATTTTTCTCTTTCCATAAAGCTAAACACGCACGTCCCATGTCTTCCTATTCTGAGGATGTTCCTTTACTGAATGCTTTTGATGGATCTGAGGACATCACAAAAACTGAGCAGGAAATAGTTTACATTGTGTCTGTGTCCAGCAACGGAGAGTTTACTTCGGACTTTATTGGACTGATTGAATTGGGTGCTGACCGAACCGCACAGGCCATAACAGACGGACTTGTGAGACTTTTGGTAAGTTTCATAATACCAGATGGTCTGCATGGAGTCATGAAACACTGTTAAAAATATCAAGACTATTGCCAGCCATTAAAATGCAACTGGTTACCAGGTATTTATTTCAGTCACACTGGTTGAATTTTTGGCTAAAAGGTTACTGAATCGATTTCAAGTCACTGAATCGTTTCGGATCGTATCGTTCTAAATGAACCAATATCGTCCTTGAATCGTATCGACAACCACGAATCGTGATACAAATCGAATCGTTGTTAAAACGAATCGTTACACCCCTACTGCTAGGTTTTACACAGTAATAATATATATTTCTGCCTCACTCTCAGAGAAATAAGTAGTACTGCTAGGTTTTACAAGTCAAATGTGACCGAGCGGCTCGATTCGATCTTATGTAGCAACATTTGAAATGGTGCTTTTTACATTGGATAAAAGTAGGGACTCAGCTAGAAAAAGGTATATCATACACTACAGTTGAGAAACAATGGGAAAGTTATTCTGCTTTGAAACATGATAAACTTGTAACCTCAATTTTGAGAAAATGGCCTTTAAATGTTTTGGTACACCTACTCGAGAGCTCTTCTTTATCTACAGTGGTGTTACTTTGGCAGATAATGTAATCCATCTAAATACATATTTTTTATATATAGTTAACTAAATGTATGGTGTTTTTGGTTTTTGTCAGTTTCGTTGTTTGTTATGGTTGTAAGTGGTAAAATGAACTAGAAAATGTCATATTTTGTAATTCTGTGTAATAATATAATGATGATTCATGTTTTTATTACCTGTTTTATGCTCATGTTTTGAAATTATACTTGATTACTATAACGATTATCAATAAGCCTGAACATTAATTTAGTCACCTCTGGTTGAGAAAAACGTATTTTCCTGGTACATTCATTGTCAGATTCATCAACCAGCAGCAAGTACTCTGCCTTCTAGCACAAGCGAGGGGCATGTTGAGGTACATTTGCTAACTGCGAGGGTTGCATGATGTAATTTATTGGTGGGCTGGAAGATGCACTCTTGTCTTATCTATTCCGAGGTTGTTTATTCGCAATATTAGATATTAAAAAATGCATGTATACTAGGGTTGAGGTTGGAGCATCTGACTAGTGATTATTTACCAGGGGTTCAACACCTGCTATAGTCACAATTTAATTGCTCTTCCAAAAGCATCACAGGCCTAATACGAGATATATAGCTAACTAAAGTAATGGGTGACCATTTCAGAAAATCATGGGACATATAGTATTTGGTTGCATCCTATTTTATGTTAATCATATTGCTGCTTGTAGCCTATAACTGATGCTCCGTGGTCTTATGCTGCCATCTATTGGAAATATTTAGCTATTAATTCACGTACAGACATTGGTGAGGCAGCTGAGAAATAAAGTGTATTAGATCAGTCTCAATCCTGCCCCACGCCAATTGTTGGACTTTCACACAGAGGTTACTACATTTTAGTCATTTAGCAGACGCTCTTATCAAGAGCGACTTACGGTTAGTGAATACATACATATTTTTTTTATACTGGCCCCCCATGGGAATCAAACCCACAACGCTGGCGTTGCAAACGCCATGCTGTATCAACTGAGCTACATCCCTGCCGGCCATTCCCTCCCCTACCCTGGACGACGCTGGGCCAATTGTGTGCCGCCCATGAGTCTCCCGGTCGCGGCCGGCTGCGACAGAGCCTGGATTCGAACCAGGATCTCTAGTGGCACAGCTTGCACTGTGATGCAGTGCCTTAGACCACTGCGCCACTCAGGAGCTTAGTGTTCTAGGCTACCCTACCCTAGAATTAGGGGTTAGGGTTACGGCTAAAATAGGTTATAAGTAGGGTAAGAGTTTCTGTATAGCACTTTGTGACATTTGCTGGTGTAAAAAGGGCTTTATAAATACATTTGATTGATTGTTAGGTTTAGGGTTTATATGGCAAAAAACTGTATGGGTTTATGGCACTCTTGTACCTCCCTTTGGCCATCTGTGGGTACAACATAACTCATTCATTACATTTTTTACATTTACATTTTACATATTTAGCAGACGCTCTTATCCAGAGCGACTTACAGTTAGTGAGTGCATACATTTTCATACTGGCCCCCCGTGGGAAACGAACCCACAACCCTGGCGTTGCAAGCGCCATGCTGTACCAACTGAGACTTTGATGCCTATGAACAAAGATTTCGATGCATATCAAATTACCCAGCAGCCATTTAGAAACCACAAGTCATCAGAAAAATTGTTATTTCTTAATAAAAAAATCTATTCTGGCTGTTTAAATCTGCCACATCTTGAAAAAGAGGACAGGGACATGCGTTTTGTTTAGATTGTACACTTTTTTCTTAAAACAAATATGTTTAACCATGACCAGAAAATGTTTAACGTTTGATGGCTTTGCGCCAGACAACACCTCTTACCCTGTGGCTCACCACAACATGTACATAGGTTAACATTGAGCGCGCTCACCAAGTAGCCGTAACCTTGTTAATAATAAGTTACCTGAGGTAAACCTACAGTAGAACTAATAGGAGCTGGCAGGGTGAAAAATGCCCAAACATAAGGCCTGTTTTTTCGCGATTACTTCATAACCAGGGACAGAAGCTAATATTATGAAACTGGGCTCCATGGCGGATGCAATTAACTAATTTTATCAGAAATAAACGTTGTAAAAAATGTAACTTGAGGCGCCCCGAAAATAATATTCAAAAAGTTCAGTCCTTGGACACAGAGGGGTTAAACACTAAAGTTACCGTCCATCTAGTGAAGAGAGGAGAACCGTACAGAGGGAGCGTAGGCCAGCATCCGTCAACGAGAGAGGGAGAAGCCCTCCACCGTATTTAACAGGTGGAAGAAACAACCAGGGAGCTCCATCGGTCCACAAGAAAAGCAGGAAGCCGGTGATGATGTAGTGGTAGCTAGCTTAGCTAGCTGTACCGACTTGCTTGGCTAGCTAGCAGGTCGTTCGTCTGTCCCTCGAGGATGATGACGAATCCGGTGAACCACAAGATGAAACAAGGATAGCGAGTGAAAAGGATCTGGCTACACTCATACTGTCAATGACCATTACGCAAAAAAGCTAATTGAACAATAAACTTCGGCGTCTCAACACTGTATCGAACTCCGTCGTTGTTCCCCAAGATCACCTCAGACCACTCTGCGCGTAACTGGAAAATATGCTTGGCGCCAAACCGTACGGGGACGCGGGCAGTTCTGTACGGGGACGCGGACAGTTTCAGAACGCGGACATGAGCAGTGCAACACAATACATTTACATTTACATTTTAATCACTTAGCAAACGCTCTTATCCAGAGCGACTTACAGTTAGTGAGTGCATACATAACCCAGTCTTTATACTGGCTTACATTAGTAATATTCATTTATTTATTTTTATATTTAAAACAAACATTCAAAGTTGTTTAATAACAAAGTGTCTCAGAGTAGAACATTGGTCGTATAAGTGCTGAGAAGAAAGACATTTTACACTTATGGGTATAAATTAAATCTATGCATGAAGCCTCTAGTCCCACCTAGTCGGTAGATATTTAGGACACCTCATGAGCTGTCCTAACCAGTTAAGAGTTAACAGCAGGTGTCTTGATAATACTATATAATAATGCAGTGAGTCAGTGGTTCCTGCGCCACATGTAATTGCTTTGGAGTAGTTAAAATAATGTTTCTATATTTCTATATGATCAATCCATAAATAATTTAGACCTACATGCAACCGTATGTCTTGTGCTTTTGACAATGATTTCTGTATAATAAGTCTTGGTGATTCAATAGCCTAGTTAATCATTACATGTATTTTAACACACTATCTATGTTTGGCTCAGTCTGGCAGTTACCCAGAACTATCAGATGCTCTCTCTTGTGGCTGCTGCTGATGACAACTGAATGTATGTTATCATAATAATGATGTCTGCATAACATTTTGTCTTCATTTTGGCAGATTAACTCATGCTTATTTCTGAATATTAACTCAGGTTTTCGCCCAGCGGCAAATGAGTTGGAGCTGTGGCAGGCGTTGGACCTGTGGCCGAAAAGTGTCCAGTTTGAATCCCGGGCCGGGCGCTGGAAAGAACGGACGGAATTGATCTGACCCCTGGAGGGCTGCTGGGTCCACGTCCTCAAAACAATCACCTTTCGTTGGGCCCTTGAGCAAGGCCCTTAACCCCACAACATGCTCTCCATCCAGGTGCGCTGCACTGCAGCTTGAACCTGTGCTTGTCTCAACTGTATGTGTGAGGTCTGCTGTTTGGGGGGTTATGAACGGAGCAGAAAATACATTTTTGTTGTTTGCTGGAACTAATGGACAAAGTTGTACTGTATTGTAATGTATTGTATTGTAAAGAAGTCAGCCAGAGTTGGGCCATCGTTCGAACAAAGAGATGCCTCCCTGGCCACCAGTGTGTTTGAATATAACGAAGATAAATTCTACCCCCCATACAATACTTTCATACACAGTAATTACTTTTTTATATATATAATAATAATAATTAATTATACACATTACATTTTGGATAGATAGTACTCAGACATCTATAGTGTTTACAGTAATGACTATTACCGATCATGATCTTTTTTAATCCCACCCCTCTGCTACTCTCAGCCCCGCCCACCTATCTCCGTAGAACATCCTCTTTTGATTTCCACCTGCCATAATTTTTTTCAGCTGCGCTGTGATGTCATACATGCATTTTTAACCTTTCTAGTCGCATAGTATCCACAGACTGTAAGTTAAAGATCAATATTTTTCATAAGAGTATTGTTCTATTGTTGATTGACTGACTATGGCTTTCCAAACCCCCAGCACTGCTATTTCTAAGGATAATTTTTAATGAATATTGGGATTTTTCAACCATTCCTATTTTCCTATAAATTATATTCTTAGCTAAAAATATTCATATTTAATAGTAGTAGCCATAATTCATAAATGGCACCATGCAGGGTTCTATATGGAGCCATTTTGGTTCAGGGAAGAAGAACCTCTAGAGTTCTGATCAAAGAACCCTATAAAAGGTTTCTATATAGAACTTTTAGTGGTTCCATATATTAAGCAAGCGATAGAACCCTTGTTGTTTAAAACAGGAGTGAAGAGTGTGTTGATTTGACGGTAGTATTGTCAAAATTCCGCTTGTAACAACGATCAGAATTAGTAAAAACAATAAGGTTCTGCATGACATCAAATTAGACAATAACTAAGAGTAGGATAAATGATTGTGTCATGCAGAACTTCTATAGATGTGTGTGTATGCTGGTAAAGATGTGTGTGTATGCTGGTAAAGATTTGTGTGTGTGTGTGTGTGTGTGTGTGTGTGTGTGTGTGTGTGTGTGCTGGTGAGACAACCACATATCACAGTCAAATATACAGGATACAAACATTTCATTCCAGCTATATAGCGTTTTGCTTAACAAAAATTTATACGCAAAAATCTATTAATTAAAATCTTAGAACAACAATATTTTACACGCACATGAAGGTACCCATAAGCAATCATTTCTGATGTAAAATAACAAACGTGAAAAAATTGTGGATATAACGTTTTAGAAATAAACTCCTTATAAATTCTTAAACAACATTGTCATCTCACCTCTTAGCTTTGGTGTCATGTCCCCCAGAGAGACTTGTTTTAGAGGCAGGGACCCCCTCCTCTCTCTCCCCAGAGAGCCTCATTTTAGAGACAGAGCCCCCCTCCTCTCTCTCCCCAGAGAGACTCATTTTAGAGCACTGACCCCTAAACAGAGATCCAACAGTTTGGTTGTGGTTAACACAGTGACAACTAATTATTGAAGGTCAATTGTTCTATTTTATTCATTATCTCTTAGAAATAAAACATTTACTAACAGACACGTCCAAACAGTCAGGTGATTTAATGCAATCACATCAACACGTAGTTTAGTGAGCAGGTAGCTTAGTGGGTAAGAGTGTTGTGCCAGTAACCGAAAGGTCGCTGGTTCTAATCCCCGAGCCGACTAGGTGAAAAATCTGTCGATGTGCCCTTAAGCAAGGCACTTAACCCTAATTGCTCATGTAAGTCGCTCTGGATAAGTGCGTCTGCTAAATGACTAAAATGTAAATGTCATGACTGATATTGTTAACCTTTTCTCCATGTAGTGGAACTAATAATAATAATAGTAATAATAATAATAATGGGGGATTGATGGAAGTTACAATCTATCTGAAATATTAAAGCTGATCTAAAAATAAAATAAAATAAAAATGATAATAATGTCTCACTTTCTCTTGTAATAATTCCACTCATTCTAGTGTGTTGCTTTGTTCAACAGGTCTGCTATAATTATGATATTATTTAATTTAATTCATAATATCAATGTTAAGAAAAGTACGTTCAGGTTTCATACCAAATTACACAGGAAGCAGGAGCTCATTGTAATTTTGAAAACAACAAAAGTTCTGATATTCTGAAAGATGATTTAGAACTAAGATACATTAACATTTTTACAAATTGTAAAATCACCACGACATACGAATCCTATAATACGAGATATGAACAACAATATGTTTTTGAATCTGACTTGCCTACGCCCAGTTAGCGCCATTTTGTATGATTGAACTGACACGTACCTGTCCCAGGTGAAATGGACTGTTAGATCTGAGTGTTTTACTGTCATTCTCTATACTATAATAACACCATATATTTAATTTCCTTACAAACTTTACAATAATCCCTTGGAAGAGTCTTACCTTGTAGCCTGTATTCACAACCAGAACATGTCAAATCATTGAGATATTTTCCGTTGTGCTGAGAGAGCACCTTCCTGATGACAAGTGGCTCTGTATCTATGTTCTAGGTACAGTTGATCTTTGGATGCAATAATATCTGGTCAAAGTCTAGTGACTCAATCCCATAGTATAGCATTAACATAACAGTAGTTTAACCTTTGGCCAGTAAAGGCCATGGCATACTATAATATGTAGAATCATTATGATGGATCCAGTTTCAACATATCTCTAACATTGAAGTATACAATAAGGTCCCAAATTATTAAATTAAATGATTTGATACTAATACAATTGCTCAGAGAAAGAGATTGTTTAACAAGTAATACTTTTTTTCTCAAAAAGGTAGCGGTCAAAATTGACACCCCAGTTCAATACCTCCCTTGCGAGAACACATTGGGAGTGATATTAGACCATTCCTCCATACAGAATCCTTCCAAATGAGCAACTACAGGAAGGTAAAGGTACAACTAAACACTGGTAGGATCTCTCTCTCTCTCTCTCTCTCTCTCTCTCTCTCTCTCTCTCTCTCTCTCTCTCTCTCTCTCTCTCTCTCTCTCTCTCCCCATTACAGCCAGATAAGAGATTATATATCCTCAAACCTTAGACTCATGTCCATCCACATGTTGGCTTAAACCTAACCCTAGCTTCAACCCAACTCTATCCCTAACCCTAGCTTCAACCCAACTCTATCCCTAACCCTAGCTTCAACCCAACTCTATCCCTAACCCTAGCTTCAACCCAACTCTATCCCTAACCCTAACCCAACTCTATCCCTAACCCTAACCCAACTCTATCCCTAACCCTATCCCAACTCTATCCCTAACCCTAACCCAACTCTATCCCTAACCCTAACCCAACTCTATCCCTAACCCTAACCCAACCCTAGCTCCAAGCAATAGCACTGTGGCAAGGACTTATGCCAAGTTGTTTGGATGAATTGTGATCTGCATGATTTTTAACAAGCAACCACTCTACTACAAAGTTCATATTCAATGTGATAAAAACAACTTGTTCCTTACTTTTTATTTTGTTTTTAGAAACCACTTTTCAGACCTTGTTTTTCCATGACCACATTTAAATGTACTCCTTGATTTCTGGTGAAATATTTAGTGTTTGTGTGTGTATCTTGTTGCCACGTTTCCAGCAGAAGGGTATCCAGGTGGGTATCTGAAGTTCAATTGATCGTGATTGTTTACAGGTTTGATGCCAGGAACAACTAGTGAAGATATCGACACACAAGAGCTTTCATTGGTTCTATGGTTGGTTCAACCTGATATGTATTCTGTACCTCATTATAGATCCATCTGTTGTGGGTTCAGCTAGATATGTATTCTGTACCTCATTATAGATCCATCTGTTGTGGGTTCAGCTAGATATGTATTCTGTACCTCATTATAGATCCATCTGTGGTTGGTTCAACTAGATATGTATTATGTACCTCATTATAGATCCATCTGTGGTTGGTTCAACTAGATCTGTATTCTGTACCTCATTATAGATCCATCTGTGGTTGGTTCAACTAGATATGTATTCTGTACCTCATTATAGATCCATCTGTGGTTGGTTCAGCTAGATATGTATTCTGTACCTCATTATAGATCCATCTGTTGTGGGTTCAGCTAGATATGTATTCTGTACCTCATTATAGATCCATCTGTTGTGGGTTCAGCTAGATATGTATTCTGTACCTCATTATAGATCCATCTGTGGTTGGTTCAACTAGATATGTATTCTGTACCTCATTATATATCCATCTGTTGTGGGTTCAGCTAGATATGTATTCTGTATCTCTATATAGACCCATCTGTGGTTGGTTCAACTAGATATGTATTATGTACCTCATTATAGATCCATCTGTGGTTGGTTCAGCTAGATATGTATTCTGTACCTCATTATAGATCCATCTGTTGTGGGTTCAGCTAGATATGTATTCTGCACCTCATTATAGATCCATCTGTCAGCATCGTAAACAATGTCAAGTCTAGAGTGGAATGTCACACACACGGTTTGTGATACCACAACTGTCTCACAACAGTTCCTCTGCATTACAGCCCCACCCTGTGGTAAACATCAGTATTGCAGCTGTGTCAATCAGGCCAGTTTGGAGTGGATGAATGAAATAATCTTTCAAGGGTTTTTATTTATCTAAACATTATTTTAGATTTTTTTGCCGCAAAATTTTCTTTGTACAGAAAGGGCACACGTACAAGACACACGTAACTAGTATTGTTAAAATCATTTAATAACACAACACTAACAACCAGGCTATACAGTAGAATAACGGCAGAGACAAAGCACCATTTTCATTTCAGAATCCTAGTAAACAATACAGTAGTTGTATTTGGTGTATCACAAAGATTTAAAACATTTACATTTACATTACATTTACGTCATTTAGCAGACGCTCTTATCCAGAGCGACTTACAAATTGGTGCATTCACCTTATAGCCAGTGGGATAACCACTTTACAATATGTTTTTTTTTTTTTAACAGTAATGCTCATTCGTTCATTAACACAATTATAATTAGTTGGATCCTAAACATATCCCCATTTTCCTTCATCAAGAAAACTGTTGTTGTTTATGAATTAACTGTGTCTGAAGGAGTTGACTAGCCTGATGGCCATTCTGTTCTTGCTTTCTTGCCAACTCTTTATGGAAGTGTCATGTTTGGCTTGACAATGATAAGCTAGGAGTTGACACTACTCTATAGTAAAGCAAAATAAACATTTAAAAGGTTTTTAAAATGTTGGCTTTTTTCCTAAAAGATGATATCACAGCTTTATCTCTTTGGCACAGAGGAGAAAGTATGAAAACAACAAGCGCTCTAACAATGAACTGAGCTCAACAAAGCAACTCAACCCCACTATGTACTAAAGGTGCTCTAACAATGAACTGAGCTCAACAAAGCAACTCAACCCCACTATGTACTAAAGGTGCTTTAACAATGAACTGAGCTCAACAAAGCAACTCAACCCCACTATGTACTAAAGGTGCTTTAACAATGAACTGAGCTCAACAAAGCAACTCAACCCCACTATGTACTAAAGGTATGTAGACATGTAATAAACATTCAACAGCAAACACTATGTACATCTTTCCACTGGAACCTTGGATTGTCTGTTCTTCTCTGTAGTTTACTCACACATGGGTATGTATAATGTAGACCTAGGTTCAAATAGGATTTGTTTTCTTACAAATGCCTTAGCTGGGCTTTCTTGAGCGTGTCTGGCACAATGAAACCAATGGAATAATCCCAAAAGTGCAAACACTCAAAATGTAATCAAATGCTCAAAGTGTTTGACAGAAAACAAATATTATTTGAACCCAGGTCTAGTATGTGGTCCTATTAGTTTCCTGTTTCAGATCTGTGTGGTTCAAACCAAATATTAGTTTCCTGATTCAGACCTGTTTAAACCAACTCTTAGTTTCCTGATTCAGATCTGTTTAAACCAACTCTTAGTTTCCTGATTCAGATCTGTTGAAACCAACTCTTAGTTTCCTGATTCAGATCAGTTTAAACCAACTCTTAGTTTCCTGATTCAGATCTGTTTAAACCAACTCTTAGTTTCCTGATTCAGATCTGTGTTGTTCAAACCAACACTTAGTTTCCTGATTCAGGCAGTGGCGGCTCCTGAAAAAATTCTCAGGAGGGGCAATTTTTCTGATGATTTAGGTGACCTACACACATTTTTAAAAAGATATGTCCAGCAACAACATGAAGACAGGGGCAGCATATAAGTCAATACCAGAAGCATTTATTGACTGATCTCAAAAGTGTTGGCTTACCAGGGTTGGTGGAGCCCTCAGTTTCATCTTTTTAAAATGTCTGCACACAATGTTTCGGGGCTCTCTTCAGATAATAATAATAATAATGTGCCATTTAGCAGACACTTTTATCCAAAGCGACTTACAGTCATGCGTGCATACATTTTTGTGTATGGGTGGTCCCGGGGATCGAACCCAATACCTTGGCGTTACAAGCGCAGTGCTCTACCAGCTGAGCTACAGAAAGTGGATACTCATGGATGCACATCGCAATTGTAAAATGTCAACACAATTGGAGACACCACGTCATTTTTGGAGACATGTTATTGACAGTAAACTATTGTAGATGCGACTGCTAACTAAATAAAACATTTTAGCTGGCTAGCTAATCATCTTAGCTAAATGTGGGGCAAACAATTCAGTTATTTACCGTTAATTTGAGGGATTGGGGTGAAAGAAATCGAGTTACATAGTGATACTTTACGATATACTGTATTGACAATATCGCAATATTTTAGCGCTAGTTGGCTGTACCTGCACCAAAACACCATTATTGTTCCTTCATAGCTTGTTCTCAATCTTTTCACATTGGGAGCCTATTTGTTTTTAGCACTTTTATTTCCATGACTGATCAAAACTTGTTCTCATGGCTTTCTGATCCCTCTGCAACAGACATATGGTGCGCAATAAAATCACAGTATCGAATCGCAATACGTATAGAATCATGAGACTCGCAATGCTGATGCATATATCTTATCGTGAGGTTCCTGGCAATTCCCAGCCCAAGTTCATTTGCCACAACAAATCTCTTCGCTAGCAAACGCAATGTCTTCTCCAAAACGGCAATGTGTCTCCAGCAATGTTTATTTTTTTGACGTTCTATGGCATCTCCACTTTCCAAGCATATATGACCACATGTAATATTTTGGTAAGTGATGCAAATAGTGAACTATGTAGGGCCAGGATGTAAAATATATGTAGCTGCAGCAATTTCTCTTATCTGATATGGTAAGTAATGGGGCTTAATTTATAGCTCCCTAAGAGTTTGACGAACGGGTCCGTGAACGCGATTCCAGATATCTTTACCTCTGAATAAACTGCCTTTATTATACCATATCCACCCTGTCCAAAGTCTCTACTTGGTCTCAGTTCTCCAGTAAACTTATGATTATCAACACTAACCTCATCGTTGTGGCGGCGGACAGCTAGCCTGTATCCCTCATCCAGTTGAGTGAGTGGCAATGTCTTTTTTCGTTCATACCAATTTTTGGAAAATCCTCGGGTGTAGGACTTTCCGCCTTTAGTAGAAACCTGTGGAATTATTAAATTTGGTCTGGGAGGTCCTAATTGTTTCGTTGCCAATTTATCTTCATTTGTTCGCCGACAAAAAGGAACTTCTTTCAAACAATCCGCTCTTTTCTCAGTTACTTTCATGGTTACGTAACGTATGACGAAAGCGCGTAAGTGCAAGCCCACAGACACCCATTGAGATTGTATTGAAGGCTCTGAAATTTGAAAAAAATAGATTTTACATGGGAGTCTATGACAGAGTTCTGGGCGATTTTCAACCTGACTGAAATCGCCCCAAAAGGGGGGGGAGCCATTTGAAGCACGACTTTAGCCTGATTCGACATTTAGTGGCAGTGTGGCACTGTGGCAGATCAGACGTATAGATTACAACACTGATAACTACTGTTGCCGTGATATAATTGATTAGAAAAAAAAT
>NW_025533474.1:1455000-1462500 GCF_020615455.1 Coregonus clupeaformis
TCCTCCTCCTCCACGACCTCCTCCTTCCTCCTCCTCCTCCTCCTCCTCTTCCTCCTCCTCCTCCTCCTCCTCCTCCTCCTCCTCCTCCTCCTCCTCCTCCTCCTCCACCACCTCTTCCTCCTCCTCCTCCTCCACCTCCTCCTCCTCCTCCTCCTCCTCCTCCTCCTCCACCACCTCTTGCTCCTCCTTCTCCTCTTCCTCCTCCTCCTCCTCCTCCACCTCCTCCTCCTCCACCTCCTCCTCCCCCTCCTCCTCCTCCTGGCACATTCGCATATTCCTTCTCTCTCGCTCTGTTTAAAAAGAGCAACACTGACACCTACTGGGCATCCACTTTCTTCTCCTTCCTCCCCTCCTCCTCCCTCCTCCTCCTCCTCCTCCTCCTCCTCCCTCCTCCTCCTCCTCCTCCACCACCTCTTCCTCCACCACATCATCCTCCACCACCACCTCTTCCTCCACCACATCATCCTCCACCACCTCCTCCTCCTCCTCCACCACCACCTCCTCCTCCTCCTCCTCCTCCTCCACCCCCTCTTCCTCCTCCACCACCCCCCACCCTCTCCTCCTCCTCCTCCTCCACCTCCTCCTCCTCCACCTCCTCCACCTCCACCTCCACCTCCTCCTTCCTCTGTAGAGCTGGTGTCTACTTCCACAGGAACTTCAGAGTATTTCCATATAAAGACACACACAGACACGTATCTTCAGTTCTGTATTCTAATTGGGTTTTCCCAAACATCACATGACTCATGATGTCTGGTATTATTACTATTGATCACATGCAGTACGATCGTCTCAATTAATCTTCCGTGTTATTGGTCCGGTGCCTCTGAGTGGGTGGGACATTATGTCTGTTGTCATATGGATACATCCTGTCTCTGAGTGGGCGGGACATTATGTCTGTTGTCATATGGATACATCCTGTCTCTGAGTGGGCGGGACATCCTGTCTCTGTCTCCAGTCTGCATCTTTACAGTCTGTATTCCTCCCCCTCACTCCATGCCTCTCTCCCTCCTTCTCCCCTCTCCCTCCTTCTCCCCTCTCTCTCCCTCCTTCTCCCTCTCTCTCCCTCCTTCTCCCCTCTCTCTCGCTCCCTTCTCCCCTCTCTCTCCCTCGTTCTCCCCTCTCTCTCCCTCCCTTATTCATCTCTCTCCCTCCTTCTCCCTCTCTCTCCCTCCCTTCTCCCTTCTCCCCTCTCTCTCCATCCTTCTCCCCTCTCTCTCCCTCCCTTATTCACTCTCACCCTCCTTCTCCCCTCTCTCTCCCTCCTTCTCCCCTCTCTCCCTCCTTCTCCCACTCTCTCCCTCCTTCTCCCCTCTCTCTCCCTCCCTTATTCACTCTCTCCCTCCTTCTCCCACTCTCTCCCTCCTTCTCCCCCCTCTCTCCCTCCCTTCTCCCTCTCTCTCCCTCGTTCTCCCCTCTCTCTCCCTCCTTCTCCCTCTCTCTCCCTCCCTTATTCACTCTCCCCCCTCCTTCTCCCCTCTCTCTCTCCCTCCTTCTCCCTCTCTCTCCCCTTCTCCCCTCTCTCCCTCCTTCTCCCTCTCTCTCCCTCCCTTCTCCCTCCCTCTCCCTCCCTTCTCCCTCTCTCTCCCTCCTACTCCCCTCCTCTCTCTCCCTCCTTCTCCCCTCTCTCTCCCTCCTTCTCCCTCTCTCTCCCCCCTTCTCCCCTCTCTCTCCCTCCTTCTCCCTCTCTCTCCCCCTTCTCCCTCTCTCTCCCTCGTTCTCCCTCTCTCTCCCTCCCTTATTCACTCTCTCCCTCCTACTCCCTCTCTCTCCCTCCTACTCCCTCTCTCTCCCTCCTTCTCCCCTCTCTCTCTCCCTCCTTCTCCCTCTCTCTCCCCCTTCTCCCCTCTCTCTCCCTCCTTCTCCCTCTCTCTCCCTCTCTCTCTCCCTCCTTCTCCCTCTCTCTCCCTCCTTCTCCCCGCTCTCTCCCTCCCTTATTCACTCTCTCCCTCCTTCTCCCTCTCTCTCCTCCCTTATTCACTCTCTCCCTCCCTTATTCACTCTCTCCCTCCTACTCTCTCTCTCTCCCTCCTACTCCCCTCTCTCTCTCCCTCCTTCTCCCCTCTCTCTCTCCCTCCTTCTCCCTCTCTCTCCCCCTTCTCCCTCTCTCTCCCTCCTTCTCCCTCTCTCTCCCTCTCTCTCCCTCCTTCTCCCTCTCTCTCCTCCTTCTCCCCTCTCTCTCCCTCCCTTATTCACTCTCTCCCTCCTTCTCCCCTCTCTCTCCCTCCTTCTCCCTCTCTCTCCCTCCTTCTCCCTCTCTCTCCCTCCTTCTCCCTCTCTCTCCCTCCCTTCTCCCTCTCTCTCCTCCTTCTCCCTCTCTCTCTCCCTCCTTCTCCCCTCTCTCTCCCTCCCTTATTAACTCTCTCCCTCCTTCTCCCTCTCCCTCCCTTCTCCCCTCTCTCTCCCTCCTTCTCCCCCCTCTCTCCCTCCCTTATTCTCTCTCTCCCTCCTTCTCCCCTCTCTCTCCCTCCCTTCTCCCCTCTCTCTCCCTCCTTATTCACTCTCTCCCTCCTTCTCCCTCTCTCTCCCTCCTTCTCCCTCTCTCTCCCTCCTTCTCCCCCCTCTCTCCCTCCTTCTCCCCCTCTCTCCCTCCCTATTCACTCTCTCCCTCCTTCTTCCCTCTCTCTCCCTCCTTCTCCCCCTCTCTCCCTCCCTTATTCACTCTCTCCCTCCTTCTCCCCTCTCTCTCCCTCCCTTCTCCCCTCTCCCTCCCTTATTCACTCTCTCCCTCCTTCTCCCCTCTCTCTCTCCCTCCTTCTCCCTCTCTCTCCCTCCTTCTCCCTCTCTCTCCCTCCCTTCTCCCCTCTCTCTCTCCCTCCTTCTCCCCTCTCTCTCCCTCCTTCTCCCCTCTCTCTCCCTCCCTTCTCCCCTCTCTCTCCCTCCCTTCTCCCCTCTCTCTCCCTCCTTCTCCCCTCTCTCTCCCTCCCTTATTAACTCTCTCCCTCCTTCTCCCTCTCCCTCCCTTCTCCCCTCTCTCTCCCTCCTTCTCTCCCCTCTCTCTCCTCCCTTATTCACTCTCTCCCTCCTTCTCCCTCTCTCTCCCTCCCTTATGCACTCACTAACTCTAAGTTGCTCTGGATAAGAGCGTCTGCTAAATGATTAAAATGTAAAGTGAAGGATTAATCTACCTATAACTGAAGGCAGCCAGTGTATAAAAACTGCATCAGACAGATACAACATGAAACAAATGAGAGTTTTACTATAGACCATTAGGCCAGAGTCAAGAGTATGGGGACTCTTAATTTGAAGGGACAATTTGCACTATGGTTCTACTGATGCTGCCAAGGGAACAGAGATGAACCAGTCGAGTAGCTGGTGCAAAGCTACGCTAACAAGCATGTTGGGAGAATGAAACCACGTGGGATAAACGTTCAGGACAGGTAGTGAGTGAAAATGTAAAGTGACCCGTTCAGCCACTGTCTGGATTATTCCATGTAACTTCTTATACGTTTTTTTTTCTTTGCAATGTTGTTATTTACAATGTCTTTTTTGGAACAGATTCCAGTTGGAACGTTCCTCACTAAATATACCCCCCAACAACAACAACAACCCCCTCAAACAAACACAGAGACAGTCAGCCAATGAAATTACAGGATCAATCATACTAATTAGAAAGGCAGAAGCATGCATGATAAGAAATGGAGGCTCATTGTCACACCTGTGACATATGCTTTAAGATACAAAAGTCAAATACATGTCGACAATCCTTCCTCCAAAAGGACCCTTCTGTGGGATCACATGTCATGAAAATCCCCCAAAAAGCCATGTTCTTCTTTATTTTCCTAGCTTCGTGAGGAATCACCCAAAGAGCAAATTTCACAATGGAAACCTTAGTCCTACCTTGAACCTCTCGTTGAGTCTTTGAAAGGAAGTTCAAATCCAAGGACATAGAAAGAATCCAATGGAACACGGTGATGTCATAGAGAATGATAGAGGCCTCTAGTGGCCAAAACCCGTATTATCATGGGCAGGGCCTTTGGGGGCTTCCACCATTTTAATTAATGTAGACAACTGGGTGGGACTTCCATCTTTATTGGCTGGCCACGCCTCCAACCACACCCGTACCTGCAGCCTTACAGGCGTACTGCCTAATAGCCAACTATCATCACAATACATCGTGTTAACACAGGCTTGGCCAACTATCATCACAATACATTGTGTTAACACAGGATTGGCCAACTATTATCACAATACATTGTGTTAACACAGGCTTGGCCAACTATCATCACAAGTACATATATCAACACATTAATTTTCTAGTTTTATCATTTAATCATTTTCGGGGGCAATTTCATTTTGGCTTTATGCTTTCAAGTTAACACGTTCCATTCACCATTACACTCGGTTCATTCTGCTCCAGTCACTGCCTATGGACACCACCCGGCTCCTCACTGCAAGCCTGCAGACATCAAGCATCTGTGTCACGTGTTGACGTGTGTTTATGTGTTTAAATGTTTATATGTTTATATTTATACTGGACAGAGAAGGAACCCTGGGGGCTTTTATAGAATGCTAATGTCTTACACACACACACACACACACACACACACACACACACACACACACACACACACACACACACACAGCCACACACACACACACACACACACACTCACACACACTCACACACACACACACACACACACACACACAGACACACACACACAGACGCACACAACGCTGGAACCTTTGCCATGAGCTGTTAAAGCCATCGTCATCCTCCTCCTCCTCCTCCTCCTCTTCCTAATATTCTTCCTCCTCCTCCTCCTCCTCCTCCTCTTCCTCCTCTTCCTAATATTCTTCATCTTCCTCCTCCTCCTCCTCCTCCTCCTCCTCCTCCTCCTCTTCCTCCTCTTCCTAATGTTCTTCCTCCTCCTCCTCCTCCCCCTCTTCCTCCTCTTCCTAATAATCGTCATCTTCCTCCTCCTCCTCCTCCTCCTCCTCTTCTTCCTCTTCTTCCTAATATTCTTCCTCCTCCTCCTCCTCCCCCTCCTCCTCCCCCTCTTCTTCTTCCTCCTCCTCCTCCTCCTCCTCCTCCTCTTCTTCCTCCTCCTCCTCCTCCTCCTCCTCCTCCTCCCCCTCTTCCTCCTCTTCCTAATATTCTTCATCTTCTTCTTCCTCCTCCTCCTCCTCCTCCTCCTCCTCCTCCTCCTCCTCCTCCCCCTCCTCTTCCTCTCTTCCCTGCTAGGGCAGTATGATGATATGAAACGTTTAGATCAAAATATATACGATGTAGACCATCTGACCTCTTTAGTTGAGCAGCCAGGTCACACCAGATCCACTGCAGTATTAAACGTTTGTCCAGGTCCCCAGGATGCCGGGAGATGCCTTCAATACTGTCCACTAGGGGCAAACGTGAACACCTATTTTCTATCTAGTAGGCTCGCAGCTTGCTACGGTGTTAAGCCGCGAGCTATGGCTTCGAGGATCGCGAGTTCAATCTCAGTGCTAGTTTAAACCTATCCCAAAACCTTAACCCTTACCTTAACCAGTCAGAATTAATGCCTAAAGCATTTTTATCTGAGACTTTCCCTTTGCCTTCCTGAGCCTTCCTACCCAGGTGTCTCAATGAGCTCTCACAGTCTCACTGCAGAATTAGACATTTTTGCACTTTTCTCTAAACTTCAAATTTCGAAGTTGCTCCAAACGTAAAATTTAAAAGTTAAGGGTAAAGGTTAAGGGTTAAGATTTGGGGTAGGGTAAAAAAATAATTTAAAAAAATAATGAGTGTCTGCAACTGGGATTGAACACGCAACCTTTTGATCCAGAGTCATGGGATTACATAACCTTAGCTAAACCCAAGTCTACTTGGCGGTAATAACGCTCACTGTTGCCCCTAGTGGTCGGTTTTTAAGGCATTTCCTGACTTCCTCATGACATGGACAGACGTCCAGTTTAGAAATCAATCTTGAGCAATCTGGCTGGTCTAAAACAGATATTAGACCCAGGTCAGTCTAGTTTCCCTTAAATCCCAAACTTAACGCGGCAATCAGCAATTGAAACAATAACAAAGCTACTCCACACCCGTTTCGGTAAAAAGCTGAGGGATGGAGCTGGATAAATGTATCCTCTCTCAATGTATAGACAGAGCTATGGATGCAAGGACTGACCATCCACGATATCAACATTATAGTTTTAACCACGTTTTGATGCTCTACAGTGTTGATGTTTATGTTGTTTACAAACATTTGCAAAAAATAAGTAATTATTTTGGGTTCTGACGGGGTACCACTGTCACGGTACTGATGTGGATGCGGTGGTGAAGTCAGGCGCAGGACACAGAGGATAAGTCAAAATGACTTTACTGAAATACTTGGAACAAATACAAAATAAATGGCCTCGAAAACACCGGAGGACTAATATGCGAAATGCGTAAAAACACTCACAAACAAAAGTACCGAACCTCGACACCAAACGACAGGCGGACAATAACACACAACTACCAAACATAACACAGGGAAACTTATAGGTGACATAATCATGACAGAATACGAAACAGGTGCACTTAACTAGACATGACAAAACAAACATCGAAAACATCAAACGGTGGCAGCTAGTACTCCGGGGACGACGAACGCCGAAGCCTGCCCGAACAAGGAGGAGGAGGAGCCTCGGCGGTATTCGTGACAACCACAGTGGAACTAAGCTCATGCAGCATTCATAAGTTACATTTTTCAAGAAGCAATGGGTAGATATTAATTTAATGGATAAAAAAATAAATTTAGCAACTGCTGATTGCCCCTTTAAGATGTAGGTATGGAGGTCAAATTGGCCTTAGATTAGTGTCTAGGAGTAACTTCATTACCACTGGTACAGAACAACACCACCCCCATGGTACAGAACAACACCACCCCCATGGTACAGAACAACACCACCCCCATGGTGAGGCACAACACCACCCCCATGGTGCAGCACAACACCACCCCCATGGTGCAGAACAACACCACCCCCATGGTGAGGCACAACACCACCCCCATGGTGCAGCACAACACCACCCCCATGGTGCGGCACAACACCACCCCCATGGTGAGGCACAACACCACCCCCATGGTGCAGCACAACACCACCCCCATGGTGCAGCACAACACCACCCCCATGGTGAGGCACAACACCACCCCCATGGTGCAGCACAACACCACCCCCACCACCCCCATGGTGCAGAACAACACCACCCCCATGGTGAGGCACAACACCACCCCCACCACCCCCATGGTGCAGAACAACACCACCCCCATGGTGAGGCACAACACCACCCCCATGGTGCAGCACAACACCACCCCCACCACCCCCATGGTGCAGAACAACACCACCCCCATGGTGAGGCACAACACCACCCCCATGGTGCAGCACAACACCACCCCCATGGTGCGGCACAACACCACCCCCATGGTGAGGCACAACACCACCCCCATGGTGCAGCACAACACCACCCCCATGGTGAGGCACAACACCACCCCCATGGTGCAGCACAACACCACCCCCATGGTGAGGCACAACACCACC
>NW_025533474.1:1467500-1527500 GCF_020615455.1 Coregonus clupeaformis
ATAGCCTGTAGTCCTTGACAGCCTGTAGTCCTTCACAGCCTGTAGTCCATGATAGCCTGTAGTCCTTGATAGCCTGTAGTCATTGACAGCCTGTAGTCCATGACAGCCTGTAGTCCTTGATAGCCTGTAGTCCTTGATAGCATGTAGTCCTTGACAGCCTGTAGTCCTTGATAGCATGCAGTCCTTGACAGCCTGTAGTCCTTGACAGCCTGTAGTCCATGATAGCCTCTAGTCCTTGACAGCCTGTAGTCCTTGATAGCATGCAGTCCTTGATAGCCTGTATTCCTTGATAGCCTGTAGTCCTTGATAGCCTGTAGTCCTTGACAGCCTGTAGTCTTTGACAGCCTGTAGTCCTTGATAGCCTGTAGTCCTTGATAGCATGTAGTCCTTGACAGCCTGTAGTCCTTGATAGCATGTAGTCCTTGACAGCCTGTAGTCCACGATAGCCTGTAGTCCTTGAAAGCCTGTAGTCCTTGACAGCCTGTAGTCCTTGATAGCATGTAGTCCTTGATAGCCTGTAGTCCTTGACAGCCTGTAGTCCTTGACATCCTGTAGTCCTTGATAGCCTGTAGTCATTGACAGACTGTAGTCAATGATAGCCTGTAGTCCTTGATAGCCTGTAGTCATTGACAGCCTGTAGTCCATGACAGCCTGTAGTCCTTGATAGCCTGTAGTCCTTGACAGCCTGTAGTCCATGATAGCCTCTAGTCCTTGACAGCCTGTAGTCCTTGATAGCATGCAGTCCTTGATAGCCTGTATTCCTTGATAGCCTGTAGTCCTTGATAGCCTGTAGTCCTTGACAGCCTGTAGTCTTTGACAGCCTGTAGTCCTTGATAGCCTGTAGTCCTTGATAGCATGTAGTCCTTGACAGCCTGTAGTCCTTGATAGCATGTAGTCCTTGACAGCCTGTAGTCCACGATAGCCTGTAGTCCTTGAAAGCCTGTAGTCCTTGACAGCCTGTAGTCCTTGATAGCATGTAGTCCTTGATAGCCTGTAGTCCTTGACAGCCTGTAGTCCTTGACATCCTGTAGTCCTTGATAGCCTGTAGTCATTGACAGACTGTAGTCAATGATAGCCTGTAGTCCTTGATAGCCTGTAGTCCATGATAGACTGTAGTCCTTGACAGCCTGTAGTCCTTGATAGCCTGTAGTCCTTGATAGCCTGTAGTCCTGGATAGCCTGTAGTCCTTGACATATATACTGTAGCTATAGCCAACCACTGAACGTTACCCTGATCCCAAATATATATACTGTAGCTATAGCCAACCACTGAACGTTATCCTGCTCCCCAAAATATATATATATATATATATATATATATATATATATATATATATATATATATATATATATATATACTGTAGCTATAGCCAACCACTGAACATTATCCTGCTCCCAAATATATATATATATACTGTAGCTATAGCCAACCACTGAACGTTATCCTGCTCCCAAATATATATATACTGTAGCTATAGCCAACCACTGAACGTTATCCTGCTCCCA
Source organism: Coregonus clupeaformis (assembly GCF_020615455.1). Classification (NCBI taxonomy): domain Eukaryota; kingdom Metazoa; phylum Chordata; class Actinopteri; order Salmoniformes; family Salmonidae; genus Coregonus; species Coregonus clupeaformis. The sequence continues at coordinate 1,469,006 of NW_025533474.1, forward strand.
AATATATATATTGTAGCTATAGCCAATCTCTGAACGTTATCCTGCTCCCAAATATATATACTGTAGCTATAGCCAACCACTGAATGTTATCCTGCTCCCAAATATATATATACTGTAGCTATAGCAACCACTGAACGTTATCCTGCTCCCAAATATGTATACTGTAGCTATAGCCAACCACTGAACGTTGTCCTGCTCCCAAATATATATACTGTAGCTATAGCCAACCACTGAACGTCATCCTGCTCCCAAATATATATATACTGTAGCTATAGCCAACCACTGAACGTTATCCTGCTCCCTAATATATATACTGTAGCTATAGCCAACCTCTGAACGTTATCCTGCTCCCAAATATATATATACTGTAGCTATAGCCAAACACTGAACGTTATCCTGCTCCCATATATATATACTGTAGCTATAGCCAACCACTGAACGTTATCCTGCTCCCAAATATATATATACTGTAGCTATAGTCAACCACTGAACGTTATCCTGCTCCCAAATATATATACTGTAGCTATAGCCAACCACTGAACGTTATCCTGCTCCCAAATATATATACTTTAGCTAAAGCCAACCACTGAATGTTATCCTGCTCCCAAATATATATATACTGTAGCTATAGCAACCACTGAACGTTATCCTGCTCCCAAATATATATACTGTAGCTATAGCCAACCACTGAACGTTGTCCTGCTCCCAAATATATATACTGTAGCTATAGCCAACCACTGAACGTCATCCTGCTCCCAAATATATATATATACTGTAGCTATAGCCAACCACTGAACGTTATCCTGCTCCCTAATATATATACTGTAGCTATAGCCAACCTCTGAACGTTATCCTGCTCCCAAATATATATATACTGTAGCTATAGCCAAACACTGAACGTTATCCTGCTCCCATATATATATATACTGTAGCTATAGCCAACCACTGAACGTTATCCTGCTCCCAAATATATATATATATACTGTAGCTATAGTCAACCACTGAACGTTATCCTGCTCCCAAATATATATACTGTAGCTATAGCCAACCACTGAACGTTATCCTGCTCCCAAATATATATACTTTAGCTAAAGCCAACCACGGAATGTTATCTTGCTCCCAAATATATATATACTGTAGCTATAGCCAACCACTGAACGTTATCCTGCTCCCAAATATATATACTGTAGCTATAGCCAACCATTGAACGTTGTCCTGCTCCCAAATATATATACTGTAGCTATAGCCAACCACTGAACGTTATCCTGCTCCCAAATATATATACTTTAGCTAAAGCCAACCACGGAATGTTATCCTGCTCCCAAATATATATATATTGTAGCTATAGCCAACCACTGAACGTTATCCTAGACTGTCTGACCTGCACTGCCTCCTCCTGACTGATATCTAACCAGCCCAGAGGCTTGAAGAGACATTAGACTGTCTGACTGATATCTAACCAGCCCAGAGGCTTGAAGAGACATTAGACTGTCTGACTGATATCTAACCAGCCCAGAGGCTTGAAGAGACATTAGACTGTCTGACTGATAACTAACCAGCCCAGAGGCTTGAAGAGACATTAGACTGTCTGACTGATATCTAATCAGCTCAGAGGCTTGAAGAGACATTAGACTGTCTGACTGATATCTAACCAGCCCAGAGGCTTGAAGAGACATTAGACTGTCTGACTGATAACTAACCAGCCCAGAGGCTTGAAGAGACATTAGACTGTCTGACTGATATCTAACCAGCCCAGAGGCTTGAAGAGACATTAGACTGTCTGACTGATATCTAACCAGCCCAGAGGCTTGAAGAGACATTAGACTGTCTGACTGATAACTAACCAGCCCAGAGGCTTGAAGAGACATTAGCCTGTCTGACTGATATCTAATCAGCTCAGAGGCTTGAAGAGACATTAGACTGTCTGACTGATATCTAACCAGCCCAGAGGCTTGAAGAGACATTAGACTGTCTGACTGATATCCAACCAGCCCAGAGGCTTGAAGAGACATTAGACTGTCTGACTGATATCTAACCAGCTCAGAGGCTTGAAGAGACATTAGACTGTCTGACTGATATCTAACCAGCCCAGAGGCTTGAAGAGACATTAGACTGTTTGAGCTACACTGCCTCCTCCTGTGAGAGCCACGTCAGGCGACACTACACCGTCCCAACAATGCAAACACACATCCTGGTCGAGGTCACTGGAGACGGGGGGACACAAAGGCCACCATGGCAATGCTGGAAAGACAAAGATAACTCGAGGTAATTTTCTGTTATTTAACGTTCCTGAATGCCATTGACAATACCCCAATTTGATAAATACTCCTATTTGATAATCCATTTCTTTGTATTTCAGTTAGAGAAACTAAACTGTGAACTGTGTGTGTCATGCTTAGGAAAGTGACACTGAGGAGGAGGAGGAGGAGGAACGGGGGAGCTTCTGTAAAAAGATGAAGATGCAAGTTATTAAAGTGGAAGAAGATTCTGCTGAGGAGAATTCTGACAAACTATTGAGGAGGATATATGAGCTAGAGCAACAGAACAGAAACATCGATATAGACTTGAAGCAGGAGAACTCTGAATTAAAGAAAACTTCTAAGGACTTGAAGCAGGAGAACTCTGAATTATAGAAAACTTCTAAGGACTTGAAGCAGAAGAACTCTGAGCTAGAGAAAACTTCTGAAGACTTGAAGCAGAAGAACTCTGAGCTAGAGAAAACTTATGAAGACTTGAAGCAGAAGAACTCTGAACTAGAGAAAGACTTGGAGCAGAAGAATCAACAGGAAAAGTCATGTTCTATAAATTAAGCTCAGACTACACTAAAAGAAGGCGCTACCTAGAACCATAATGGTTCTTCAATTATCTTCGTAGGAGAACCCTCTGAAAATAAACATGTTTTGTTACAAGTGGAACCCTTTCACCACTAAAAGGTTCTAAGTAGAACCTTTTTCACCACCCAAGGGTTCTACCTGAAACAAAAAAGGGTTTTCCTATTGGGACAAACGAAGAACCCCTTTGGGTGTAGTATCAAAATAACTATAAATGGGAATTCTCTTCTTGGAGATAAGTGTCAGAATCTGGGCACTAAACTCGCTGTTTTTGTGTTTTAATCACTGTTTATATCCATTTATACTGAGAACAGACTAATAATACCCATCCAGTCCTGTAGATGAATACCTCTCTGAGTGGTTTTACAGTGTCTCCGTCCTGTAAATGAATACCTCTCTGAGTGGTTTAACAGTGTCTCCGTCCTGTAGATGAATACCTCTCTGAGTGGTTCTACAGTGTCCCAGTCCTGTAGATGAATACCTCTCTGAGTGGTTCTACAGTGTCCCAGTCCTGTAGATGAATACCTCTCTGAGTGGTTTTACAGTGTCCCAGTCCTGTAGATGAATACCTCTCTGAGTGGTTCTACAGTGTCTCAGTCCTGTAGATGAATACCCTCTGAGTGGTTTTACAGTGTCTCAGTCCTGTAGATGAATACCTCTCTGAGTGGTTTTACAGTGTCCCAGTCCTGTAGATGAATACCTCTCTGAGTGGTTCTCCAGTGTCCCAGTCCTGTAGATGAATACCTCTCTGAGTGGTTTTACAGTGTCTCAGTCCTGTAGATGAATACCTCTCTGAGTGGTTTTACAGTGTCCCAGTCCTGTAGATGAATACCTCTCTGAGTGGTTCTACAGTGTCCCAGTCCTGTAGATGAATACCTCTGAGTGGTTCTACAGTGTCTCAGTCCTGTAGATGAATACCTCTCTGAGTGGTTCTACAGTGTCCCAGTCCTGTAGATGAATACCTCTCTGAGTGGTTTTACAGTGTCTCAGTCCTGTAGATGAATACCTCTCTGAGTGGTTCTCCAGTGTCCCAGTCCTGTAGATGAATACCTCTCTGAGTGGTTCTCCAGTGTCTCAGTCCTGTAGATGAATACCTCTCTGAGTGGTTCTACAGTGTCCCAGTTCTGTAGATGAATACCTCTCCGAGTGGTTTTACAGTGTCTCAGTCCTGTAGATGAATACCTCTCTGAGTGGTTCTACAGTGTCTCAGTCCTGTAAATGAATACCTCTCTGAGTGGTTTTACAGTGTCCCAGTCCTGTAGATGAATACCTCTCTGAGTGGTTTTACAGTGTCTCAGTCCTGTAGATGAATACCTCTCTGAGTGGTTTTACAGTGTCCCAGTCCTGTAGATGAATACCTCTCTGAGTGGTTCTCCAGTGTCCCAGTCCTGTAGATGAATACCTCTCTGAGTGGTTTTACAGTGTCTCAGTCCTGTAGTTGAATACCTCTCTGAGTGGTTTTACAGTGTCCCAGTCCTGTAGATGAATACCTCTCTGAGTGGTTCTACAGTGTCCCAGTCCTGTAGATGAATACCTCTCTGAGTGTTTTACAGTGTCTCAGTCCTGTAGATGAATACCTCTCTGAGTGGTTTTACAGTGTCTCAGTCCTGTAGATGAATACCTCTCTGAGTGGTTCTACAGTGTCTCAGTCCTGTAGATGAATACCTCTCTGAGTGGTTCTACAGTGTCTCAGTCCTGTAGATGAATACCTCTCTGAGTGGTTTTACAGTGTCTCAGTCCTGTAGATGAATACCTCTCTGAGTGGTTCTACAGTGTCCCAGTTCTGTAGATGAATACCTCTCTGAGTGGTTTTACAGTGTCTCAGTCCTGTAGATGAATACCTCTCTGAGTGGTTCTACAGTGTCTCAGTCCTGTAGATGAATACCTCTCTGAGTGGTTTTACAGTGTCTCAGTCCTGTAGATGAATACCTCTCTGAGTGGTTCTACAGTGTCCCAGTTCTGTAGATGAATACCTCTCTGAGTGGTTTTACAGTGTCCCAGTCCTGTAGATGAATACCTCTCTGAGTGGTTTTACAGTGTCTCAGTCCTGTAGATGAATACCTCTCTGAGTGGTTCTACAGTGTCTCAGTCCTGTAGATGAATACCTCTCTGAGTGGTTTTACAGTGTCCCAGTCCTGTAGATGAATACCTCTCTGAGTGGTTTTACAGTGTCCCAGTCCTGTAGATGAATACCTCTCTGAGTGGTTCTACAGTGTCTCAGTCCTGTAGATGAATACCTCTCTGAGTGGTTCTACAATGTTTCTCCACTGTGTTTAATCTACATGATATATCAGCTCTTACTGGTCAGAATTGAAGGAATGATGGATGGCGCTAAACACAGGGAAATTCTTGAGAGAAACCTGTTTCAGTCTTCCAGAGATTTGAGACTGGGACGGAGGTTCACCTTCCAGCAGGTCAATGACCCTAAGAATACTGCTAAAGCAACACTTGAGTGGTTTAAGGGGAAACATTTAAATGTCTTGGAATGGCCTAGTCAAAGCCCAGACCTCAATCTATTTGAGAATCTGTGGTATGATTTAAAGATTGCTGTACACCAGCAGAACCCATCCAACTTGAAGGAGCTGGAGCAGTTTTGCCTTGAAGAATGGGCAAAAATCCCAGTGGCTAGATGTGCCAAGCTTGTAGAGACATACCCCAAGAGACTTGCAGCTGTAATTGCTGCAAAAGGTGGCTCTACAAAGTATTGACTATGCACGCTCAAGTTTTCAGTTTTTTTGTCTTATTTCTTGTTTGTTTCACAATAAATAAATACAATTCATCTTCAAAGTGGTAGGCATGTTGTGTAAATCAATTGATACAAACCCCAAAAAAATCAATTTTAATTTCAGGTTGTAAGGCAACAAAATAGGAAAAATGCCAAGGGGAGTGAATACTTTCGCAAACCACTGTATATCATGTATAATTAAAATTAATATGTTTTGTTTAACTGATTGAACAAACTGTTGTTTTTTTTACTTTTATTTGTGGTGTGGTTTTCATATCAGCCCTTTTGAGCTTCCAGCCTCACCTGAACACCGTTTTTACCTGTTTATTTTCATATCAGCCCTTTTGAGCTTCCAGCCTCACCTGAACACCGTTTTTACCTGTTTATTTTCATATCAGCCCTTTTGAGCTTCCAGCCTCACCTGAACACCGTTTTTACCTGTTTATTTTCATATCAGCCTTTTTGAGCTTCCAGCCTCACCTGAACACAGTTTTTACCGGTTTATTTTCATATCAGCCCTTTTGGGCTTCCAGTCTCACCTGAACACCGTTTTTACCTGTTCATTTATCTGCAGTGTTTTGTCTTTCACTTCTTTTCTTTGGTGTGAATAAATAAAACCTAAAACCTAATTGAGAAATGGTTTCACTTGCAATGACTTGTTATGTTTAAACCGTGATTTAAACTGAGATTCAGTGATATGACATGTAAGGCTGTGTGTCTGCTTGATTTCATATATGTACCTGATTTCCATTCAGACTGCTTTGTCCAGCCAAGTGGCACTTTGTGGGATACATTGAATGTAATGGAGTTGAAGTTGTGTTCCCAGCTGTCCACAGGATGGCGCCAGAGCAGCATAACTGGACTGGTGAGACATGAGTAATATAACAGGGAAATACACTATATATACAAAAGTATGTGGACAACCCTTCAAATTAGTGGATTCGGCTATTTCAGCCAAACCCGTTGCTGACAGGTGTATAATATCCAAATCCACTCATTTGAAAGGGTGTCCACATACTGCTGTATATATAGTGTATAGTTACACAGTGCTTTCGGAAAGTATTCAGACTCCTTGACTTTTTCCACATTTTGTTACGTTAAAGCCTTATTCTAAAACTGTTTTTTTCCCTCATCAATCTACACACAACATCCCATAATGACAAAGTTATGGGTTTTTAGAACTCCTGTGTTGTCTTGGTTGTGTGCTTAGGCTCCTTGTCCTGTTGGAAGGTGAACCTTCACCCCAGTCTGAGGTCCAGAGCGCTCTGGAGCAGGTTTTCATCAAGGATCTCTCTGTACTTTGCTCTGTTCATCTTTCCCTCGATCCTGACTAGTCTCCCCAGTCCCTGCCACTAAAAAACATCCCCACAGCATGCTGCCACCACCATGTTTCACCGTAGGGATGGTGCCAGGTTTCCTCCAGACGTGACGCTTGGCATTCAGGTCAAAGAGATCAATCTTGGTTTCATCAGACCAGAGAATCTTGTTTCTCATGGTCTGAGAGTCTTTAGGTGCCTTTTGGCAAACTCCAAGCGGGCTGTCATGTGCCTTTTACTGAGGAGTGGCTTCCGTCTGGCCACTCTACCATAAAGGCCTGATTGGTGGAGTGCTGCAGAGATGTCCTTCTGGACCTTCCGGGAGACTCATGGGTGGCGCACAATTGGCCCAGTGTCGTCCAGGGTAGAGGAGGGAATGGCCGGCAGGGATGTAGCTCAGTTCATAGAGCATGGCGTTTGCAACGCCAGGGTTGTGGGTTCGATTCCCACGGGGGGCCAGTATAAAAATATAAATAAGTATGTATTCACTAACTGTAAGTCGCTCTGGATAAGAGTGTCTGCTAAAATGTAAAAGTCTAAAAGTATTTGGTTTTAAATATACTTAAGTATCAAAAGTATATGTAATTGCTATAATATACTAAAGTATCAAAAGTAAAAGTACAAGTATAAATCATTTCAAATTCCTTACATAAAGCAAACCAGACGATTTTCTTGTTTTTAAAATATACGTTCAGCCAGAGGCACACTCCAACACTCAGACAATTTACAAACAAAGCATTTGTGTTTAGTGAGTCTGCCAGATCAGAGGCAGTAGGGGTGTTCTCTTGATAAGTGCGTGAATTGGAACATTTTCTGTCCTGCTAAGCATTCACAATGTAACGACTACTTTTGGGTGTCAGGGAAAATGTATGGAGTAAAAAGTACATTATTTTCTTTAGGAATGTAGTGAAGTAAAAGTAAAAGTTGTCAAAAATATAAATAGTAAAGTCAAGTACAGATACCCCAAAAAACTACTTAAGTAGTACTTTAAAGTATTTTTACTTAAGTACTTTACACCACTGTTTAACGCTCTTTCTTAGCTAGCTAGACTATGCACTTGCCTCTGCTATCAATACACTGTGCTAACATTAGCCTATTCTGTACCACAGAAAATAACAGTTTTAAACAGTTGTAAAAACCCACTTCTTCCAGACAGAATAGTTCCTGTAGATTCAGACTTACTCATCGCCAATCTTTTGTTATGTCTCGTCGGTTTCATAACCACGTCTGTACAACAATTCAATAATGATGAGACAGGAGACAGGAATCAGTTCAACCATTTATCTGGAACGTGATCATCTCAATACATACAAACCCCCATGATGCTCTGCAGCACAACCCCAATATACAACAAATACATACATAAGTAAATGGACACTAAACAAAACTCATAGAGGAATTTAAATGTTCAGTTGTAGAAAGTAGGGCCATGGGATAGGGTCAGAAAGGTCAGTATGTTTGATAACTGGTTACAGAGGTGACATAACAAGCATAAGGTCCATTATAACACAGTGAAGTAGAGGTGGGAGCTAAAAGCAGACATGGACAGTGAGACGGTGTGAGGAGGTCAGGGGTGAAACACTAGATCAGGACAGGTAGAAATGGCAGGGCTGGTTGTGTTCAGTGTGTGTGTCCAGTGTGTGTGTGTGTGTGTGTGTGTCCAGTGTATGTATGTGTGTCCAGTGTGTGTGTGTGTGTGTGTGTGTGTCCAGTGTGTGTTTGTCCAGTGTGTGTGTGTGTGTGTGTCCTGTGTGTGTTTGTGTTCAATGTGTGTGTGTCCAGTATGTGTGTGTGTTCAGTGTCAGTGAGTGTGTATGTGTTCAGTGTGTGTGAGTCCTGTGTGTGTTTGTCCAGTGTGTGTGTGTCCAGTGTGTGTGTGTGTGTGTTCAGTGTGTGTGTGTCCAATGTGTATGGATGTGTGTGTCCAGTGTGTGTGTGTGTGTGTGTGTGAATCCAGTGTTTGTGTCCAGTGTGTGTGTGTGGATGCGTGTCCAGTGTGTGTGTGTGTCCAGTGTGTGTGTGTCCAGTGTGTGTGTGTGTGTGTCCAGCGTGTGTGTGTGTGTATAGTGTGTGTATGTGTGTTCAGTGTGTGTGTGTGTGTGTCCAGTGTGTGTGTGTGTATCCAGTGTGTGTGTGTGTATCCAGTGTGTGTGTGTCTGTGTCCAGTGTGTGTGTGTCCAGTGTGTGTGTGTGTGTGTGTGTGTCTAGTGTGTGTATGTGTGTTCAGTGTGTGTGTCCAGTGTGTGTGTGTGTGTTCAGAGTGTTTGTGTCCATTGTGTGTGTGTATCCAGTGTGTGTGTTCAGTGTGTGTGTGTCCAGTGTGTGTGTGTGTGTGTGTGTGTGTGTGTGTGTGTGTGTGTGTGTGTGTGTGTGTGTGTGTTTGTGTGTATGTCCAGTGTGTGTCCAGTGTGTGTGTCTGTGTGTCCAGTGTGTGTGTGTGTGTCCAGTGTGTGTGTGTGTGTGTGTGTCTAGTGTGTCTATGTGTGTTCAGTGTGTGTGTGTGTGTGTCCAGTGTGTGTGTGTGTGTATCCAGTGTGTGTGTGTGTATCCAGTGTGTGTCCAGTGTGTGTGTGTGTGTGTGTGTGTGTGTGTGTGTGTGTGTTCAGTGTGTGTGTGTGTCTAGTGTGTGTATGTGTGTCCAGTGTGAGTGTGTCCAGTGTGTGTGTTTGTCCAGTGTGTGTGTTTGTCCAGTGTGTGTGTGTGTCCAGCGTGAGTGTGCCCAGTGTGTGTGTGTCCAGTGTGTGTGTGTCCAGTGTGTGTGTGTGTGTGTGTGTGTGTGCGTGTTCAGTGTGTGTGTGTGTGTGTCCAGTGTATGTGTCTGTGTGTGTGTCTGGTGTGTGTGTGTGCGTGTGTTTGTCCTGCGTGTGTGTGACCGGTGTGTGTGTGTGTGTGTGTGTGCAGTGTGAGTGTGTCCAGTGTGTGTGTGTCCAGTGTGTGTGTTTGTCCAGTGTGTGTGTGTGTCTAGTGTGTGTGTGTCCAGTGTTTGTGTGTGTGTCTAGTGTGTGTGTGTCCAGTGTGTGTGTTTGTCCAGTGTGTGTGTGTGTGTGTGTGTGTGTGTGTGTGCAGTGTGTGTGTGTCCAGTGTGTGTGTGTGTGTGTGTGTGTGTGTGTGTGTGTTTGTGTGTGTCCAGTGTGTGTATGTGTGTGTGTGTGTCCAGTGTGTGTGTGTGTGTCCAGTGTGTGTGTCCAGTGTATGTCCAGTGTGTGTGTGTTTGTGTGTCCAGTGTGTGTGTGTGTGTGTCCAGTGTGTGTGTGTGTGTGTGTCCAGTGTGTGTGTGTGTGTGTGTCCAGTGTGTGTGTGTGTGTGTCCAGTGTGTGTGTGTGAGTGTGTCCAGTGTGTGTGTGTGTGTGTCCAGTGTGTGTGTGTGTGTCCAGTGTGTGTGTGTGTGTGTGTCCAGTGTGTGTGTGTGTGTCCAGTGTGTGTGTGTGTGTGTCCAGTGTGTGTGTGTGTGAGTGTGTCCAGTGTGTGTGTGTGTGTGTCCAGTGTGTGTGTGTGTGTCCAGTGTTTGTGTGTGTGTGTGTCCAGTGTGTGTGTGTGTGTGTGTCCAGTGTGTGTGTGTGAGTCAGTGTTACCATGGTTATTATTTACAGGGACACTGAGGAGTCATCATCACAAACCCAAAACCCTGGATAGAGGGGCTCAGTGAATGTGGAGTGGAATGTGTACAGGTGGGTCAGTGTGTCAGAGGAGACTCTGTAGAAGGACAGAGTGCCGGCTGGCCAGTCCAGATACACTCCTACTCTGTGGGAGCTGGAGGAGGGGACGTCTATGGTAGTGGGGTTATAATTGTGCCTGGCAGTGTAACGGTTGCCAGAGCAGATCAGACTCCAGGACTTGTCATTACCTCCAATCAGACAGTCATTACCCCCTCCTCTCCTGCTGATTCCTTTATATGTCACTCCTATAACAGGCCTGCTCCCACTCCACTCTACCTCCCAGTAACAGCGCCCATTCAGACCCTCTCTACACAGCACCTGTCCACAGCCCTCAAATCTCTCTGGGTGATCAGGATACGGCTTCTCCTCTCTCCTCCATGTCACCTTTCTGTTCTCCTCAGACAGAGAGAGACGTCTGTTTACTGTGTTTAGGTCCAGTGTGAGATCACAGGCATCTGATGGATGAAACCAGACACAATATTAGAAATCATCATCATTCACATTAGAATGTTAACTCACTTTTCACTAATTCATTTAATGTAGATGTTTCTAGGTATCAAAAGGAGAAGTTAAGTTAACTTGTGACTTGTTGAATGATCATATGTTATACTGTATGGTAATATAAAACACACTTATTCCCATTAATTACACACACACACATACACACATCCTGAACACACACACACATCCTGAACACACACACACATACACACTGGACACACACACACATCCTGAACACACACACACACACACACACACACACACACACACACACACACACACAACCTGAACAAACACACAAACACACACACATCCTGAACACACACACACACACACATCCTGAACACACACACACAAACACACACACACTGGATACACACACACACACACACACACACACACACACACACATTTCTAAAGTAACACAAACACGCCACACACATACACAGACACACACATTGTCAAAGCAACTCTTTGTAAACTTTGGTGTCCCTGATTTGTGCTTCTGTAGAACTACAGCTGATATTCAATATGACCAAGTAAGTAATGATGGTGGTCTTTGACTTTGACTTCACTTAAATTAAGACTTATTCTTAGTCATATTCTTCACAGCAGTCAACACTCACATTTTCTAACTCCAGGTTTCATTCTGTTCTCTCCATCATGTTCCACACTGTAGCGGTAAGCAGAAGAACAGACAGTCATTGAGGGATACACATTAACTCACTCACACACACACACACACACACACACACACACACACACACACACACACACACACACACACACACACACACACACACACACACACACACACACACACACAGAGTCAGCATATAACTTTGTCCAAGTGTGTGTGTGTGTGTGTGTGTGTGTGTGTCCAGTGTTTGTGACCTGTGTGTGTCCTTTTTGTGTATGTGTCCTTTTTGTGTGTGTATTTGTCCAGTGTGTGTGTGTGTGTCCAGTGTGTGTGTGATCGTGTGTCCAGAGTGCGTGTGTGTCCAGTGTGTGTGTGTGTCCAGTGTGCGTCCTCTTTGTGTATGTGTCCAGTGTGTGTGTGTGTGTGTGTGTGTCCAGTGTGTGTGTGTGTGTGTCCAGTGTGTGTGTGTCCAGTGTGTGTGTGTGTGTGTGTCCAGTCTGTGTGTGTGTTTGTCCAGTATGTGTGTGTGTCTAGTGTGTGTATGTATGGATCCAGTGTGTGTGTGTGTGTGTGTGTGTGTGTCCTGTGTGAGTGTGTATTTGTGTGTGTCCAGTCTGTGTCTGTGTGTGTCCAGTCTGTGTGTGTGTTTGTCCAGTGTGTTTGTTTGTGCGTGTGTGTGTGTCCAGCGTGTGTGTGTGTCCACTGTGTTTTTTTCCAGTTTGTGTGTGTGGGTGGGTGAGTGTGTGTGAGTGTGTGTGTGTGTCCAGTGTGTGTGTGTGTGTGTGTGTCCAGTGCGTGTGTGTGTGTGTGTCCAGTGTGTGTGTGTGTGTGTGTGTGTGTGTGTGTCCAGTGTTTGTGTGTGTGTGTGTGTGTGTGTGCGTGTGTGTGTGTCCAGCGTGTGTGTGTGTGTCTAGTGTGTTTTTTCCAATGTGTGTGTGTATGTGTGGATCCAGTGTGTTAGTGTGTGTTGGTCCAGTTTGTGTGTGTGTCTCCAGTGTGAGTGTGTGTGTGTGTGTGTGTGATCCAGTGTGTGTGTTTTTGTCCAGAGTGTGTGTTTCCAGTGTGTGTGTCTCCAGTGTGTGTGTGTGTGTGTGTGTGTATGTGTGCGTGTGTGTGTCCAGTGTGTGTGTGTGTCTCCAGTGTGAGTGTGTGTGTGTGTTTGTGTGTGTGATCCAGTGTGTGTGTTTCCAGTGTGTGTGTTTCCATTGTGTGTGTTTCTCCAGTTGTGTGTGTGTGTGTGTGTCCAGTGTGTGTGTGCGTATGTGTGGGTGTGTCCAGTGTGAGTGTGTGTATGTGTCTTTTGTGAGTTTGTGTGTGTTTGTGTGTGTTTGTGTGTGTTTGTCCAGTGTGTGTGTTTCCAGTGTGTGTGTGTGTGTGTGTGTGTGTGTCCAGTGTGTGTGTCTTTTCAGTGTGTGTGTGTCCAGTGTGTGTGTGTGTCCAGTGTGTGTATGTCCAGTGTGTGTGTTTGTGTGTGTGTGTGTGTGTGTGTGTGTGTGTCCAGCGTGTGTGTGTGTTTGTGTGTGTGTGATTGTGTTGGTCCAGTGAGTGTGTGTGTCAAGGATATGTGTGTGTGTGTGTGTGTGTGTGTCCAGCGTGTGTGTGTGTGTGTCCAGTTTGAGTGTGTGTGTGTGTGTCCAGTGTGAGTATGTGTCCAGCGTGTGTGTGTATTTGTGTGTGTGTGATTGTGTTGGTCCAGTGTGTGTGTGTGTCAAGGTTATGTGTGTGTGTGTGTGTGTGTGTGTGTGTGTGTCCAGCGTGTGTGTGTGTGTGTCCAGTTTGAGTGTGTGTGTGTGTGTCCAGTGTGAGTGTGTGTGTGTGTGTGTGTGTGTGTGTGTGTCCAGTGTGTGTGTGGCTCCAGTGTGTGTGTGTGTGTGTGTGTCCAGTGTGTGTGTGTGTGTCCATTGTGTGTGTGTGTGTGTCCAGTTTGAGTGTGTGTGTGTGTGTCCAGTGTGAGTGTGTGTGTGTGTGTCCAGTGTGTCCAGTGTGTTTATGTTTCCGGTGTGTGTGTGTGTTTGTCCAGTGTGTGTGTGTGTGTGTGTGTGTGTGTCCAGTGTGAATGTGTGTGTGTGTGTGTCCGTGTGAGTGTGAGTGTGTGTGTGTGTGTGTGTCCAGTTTGTGTCCAGTGTGTGTGTGTGTCCAGTGTGTGTGCATGTGTGTGTGCCCAGTGTGTGTGTCCAGTGTGTGTGTGTTTCCAGTATGTGTGTGTGTGTCCAGTGTGTGTGTGTGTGTGTGGTTGTGTGTGTGTGTCCAGTGTGAATGTGTGTGTGTCCGTGTGAGTTTGTGTGTGTGTGTTTCCAGTTTGTGTGTGTGTGTGCCCAGTGTGTCTGTCCAGTGTGTATGTGTTTCCTTTGTGTGTGTGTGTGGGGCCACTGTGTGTGTGTGTGTGTGTGTCCAGTATGTGTGTGTGTGTGTGTGTGTGTGTGTGTGTCCAGCGTGTGTGTGTGTTTGTGTGTGTGTGATTGTGTTGGTCCAGTGAGTGTGTGTGTCAAGGATATGTGTGTGTGTGTGTGTGTGTGTGTCCAGCGTGTGTGTGTGTGTGTCCAGTTTGAGTGTGTGTGTGTGTGTCCAGTGTGAGTATGTGTCCAGCGTGTGTGTGTATTTGTGTGTGTGTGATTGTGTTGGTCCAGTGTGTGTGTGTGTCAAGGTTATGTGTGTGTGTGTGTGTGTCCAGCGTGTGTGTGTGTGTGTCCAGTTTGAGTGTGTGTGTGTGTGTCCAGTGTGTGTGTGTTTCCGGTGTGTGTGTGTGTGTGTGTTTGTCCAGTGTGTTTTTTTTTCTCCAGTTTTCCAGTGTGAGTGTGTGTGGCTCCAGTGTGTGTGTGTGTGTGTGTGTCCAGTGTGTGTGTGTGTGTCCATTGTGTGTGTGTGTGTGTCCAGTTTGAGTGTGTGTGTGTGTGTCCAGTGTGAGTGTGTGTGTGTGTGTCCAGTGTGTCCAGTGTGTTTATGTTTCCGGTGTGTGTGTGTGTTTGTCCAGTGTGTGTGTGTGTGTGTGTGTGTGTGTGTCCAGTGTGAATGTGTGTGTGTGTGTGTCCGTGTGAGTGTGAGTGTGTGTGTGTGTGTGTGTGTCCAGTTTGTGTCCAGTCTGTGTGTGTTTCCAGTCTGTGTGTGTCCAGTGTGTTTGTGTGTGTTCATTGTGTATGTGTGTCCAGTGTATGTGTGTGTGTGATACACTGATACAAGTGCACACATACACACTGGACACACACACACACACACACACACACACACACACACACACACACACACACACACACACACACACACAGTCTTTATATAACTTAGTCCAAGTGGTGGTCAGAATGTTTGTCTTAACTTGCCTGATAACTCCAACATGTCTGATATGAACATTGACATAAACCCTCTACATACTTGAGTTTCTCCAGTCTGCAGTGTGGATCCTCCAGTCCAGCAGAGAGCAGTCTGACTCCTGAGTCTCCTGGGTGATTGTAGCTCAGGTCCAGCTCTCTCAGGTGTGAGGGGTTTGACTTCAGAGCTGAGACCAGAGAAGCACAGCCTTCCTCTGTGACTAGACAGCCTGACAGCCTGCAAAGAGTCAAATCATATTAAAACCACACTGCTATTCTTTGGTGGTGAAAATAGTGGCAGTATATTTTTTCAAAATGTTCAGATACATCAGTGTCCTGAAACCTGCCATATCTATTCATAAATGAATGTGTCATTATTAGAAATGACAAATTATCAAAGTATTGCTTGTAGATAGAAAAATTCAAATTACAAATATTTGAGTAGACTGACCAGAGCAGTTTAAAAAGCAGTATCAGTCAAAAGACAGACAGTGAGGTATCAGATTTAGATTGTATTGAGTATACAGTCCACACTATATCTATTTTGACAGTGAAGCTAACATTTTAAATGTGGCTCTATACTCCAGCATTTTGGATTTGAGATCAAATGTTTCATATGAGGTGACAGTATATAATGTCAACTTTTATTTGAGGGTATTTTAATACATATCTGTTTCACCATTTAGAAAAATAAAAGCCCTTTATGTATCAAGTCCCCCTATTTGAAGAAGTCATAAGTATTCAGACCAATTCACTTATAGTGTATTAAAGTAGTCAAAAGTTTGGTATTTGGTCCCATATTCTTTGAATGCAATGACTAAATCAAGCCTGTGACTGCCATGATTGAGAAAGATCATGAATGAATCATGAATAATAATGAGTGAGAAAGTTACAGAGGCTACAACAAAACATGCTAACCTCTCACCATTACCAATAACAGAGGGGATATGATCCTTCCGCCTCTGTAACTTTCTCATTCATCATCATTCACGATTCATTCATGATTATTCATAATCATGGTAGCATCCACATGAATGTAGAAGTGTTCAGAAACATCTTCTATTCTTACTGAATATACAAGTGAAGTGACTCCAAAATGACAGGACATTATTCACCATTCAGTTTCTATTGGGAAAAACATCATCTAAAACACAACCAAGACAAACTGCAAATGCATTCAACAAGATTGTAGAATCACAAGCTTGATGTAATCAAGCAGGCAAGGAATATGGGACCAAATACTAAACTTATGACTAAATTAATTTGTCCAAATAATTACGACTTCTTCAAATGGGAGAACTAGACACATAAAATGCTTTCATTTCTAAACGTTAAAACAGATATGTATGAAAAACCTAAAATATAAGGTGACATTCTGTACTGTTGCCTAATATGAAACATTATATCTCAAATCCAAAATGCTGGAGCATAGCACCAAATGTAAAGCTGTAAGCTTCACTGTCCAAACACATATGGTGTGGATTATGTGTGCCTGGTAAACACATGTGGATCTGGTGAACAGTTATCACTTGTTGACTAACTACAGGAATACTGACTTCAGAGTCTCCAGTTTACAGTGGGGATTCACCAGTCCAGCAGAGAGCAGCTTCACTCCTGAATCCTTCAGGTCATTGTTACTCAGATCCAGCTCTCTCAGGTGTGAGGAGTTTGACTTCAGAGCTGAGACCAGAGAAGCACAGCCTTCCTCTGTGACTAGACAGCCTGACAGCCTGTAAAGAGTCAAATCATATTAAAACCACACTGCTGTTCTTTGGTGGTCAAAATAGTGGCAGTATATATTTTTCAACATATTCAGATATATCAGCGTCCTGAAACCTGCCAAATCTATTCATAAATGAATGTTTCATTATTAGAAATGACAAATTATCAAAGTATTGCTTGTAAATAGAAAAATTCAAATTACAAATATTTGAGTAGACTGACCAGAGCAGTTTAAAAAGCAGTATCAGTCAAAAGACAGACAGTGAGGTATCAGATTTAGATTGTATTGAGTATACAGTCCACACCATATCTATTTTGACAGTGAAACTGACATTTGAAATGTGACTCTGTACTCCAGCATTTTGGATTTGAGATCAAATGTTTCATATGAGGTGACAGTATATAATGTCACCTTTTATTTGAGGGTATTTTAATACATATCTGTTTCACCGTTTAGAAATGAAAGCACTTCATGTATCTAGTCCCCCATTTGAAGAAGTCATAAGTATTCTGACCAATTCACTTATAGTGTATTAAAGTAGTCAAAAGTTTCGTAGTTGGTTCCAAACTCGTTGGTTGCATTTGCAGTTTGTTTTGGTTGTGTTTTGGGTTATGTTTTGCCCGATAGTAACTGAATGGTGGATGATGACTGGAGTAATTTTCTGTCTAAGTGAGTAGATAACATGTTTCTAAACACTACTAAATTAATCCTAATGATGCCATGATTAATAAAAATCATGAATAAATCATGAACAATTATGAATGAGAAAGTTACAGAGGCTACAACAAAACATGCTAACCTCTCACCATTACCTATAACAGAGGGGGTATGATCCTTGTTCCTCTGTAACTTTCTCATTCATCATAATTCACCATTTATTAATGATTATTCATAATCATAGTAGCATCCACATGAATGTAGAAGAGTTCAGAAACATCTTCTATTCTTACTTACAATACAATTGAAGTGACTCCAAAATGACAGGACATTATTCACCATTCAGTTTCTATTAAGATAAATACAATCTAAAACACAACCAAGACAAACTGCAAATGTATTCAACAAGTTTGTAGAATCACAAGCTTGATGTAATCACTGCAGGCAAAGAATATTGGACCAAACACTAAACTTTGGACTAAATTAATTTGTCCAAATAATAAAATACTTTTTCAAATGGGAGAACTAGATACATTAAGTGCTTTCATTTCTAAACGGTAAAATATAAATGAATACCTTTAAATAAAAGGTGACATTCTGTTCTGTCGCCTAATATGAAACATTCCATCTAAAATCCAAAAGGCTGGAGCAGGCGCCAAATGTAAAACTGTAAGCTTCACTGTCCAAACACATATGGTGTGGACTATGTGTGCCTGGTAAACACATGTGTATCTGGTGAACAGTTATCACTTGTTGACCAACTACAGGAATACTGACCTCAGAGTCTCCAGTTTACAGTGGGGATTCCCCAGTCCAGCAGAGAGCAGCTTCACTACTGAATCCTTCAGGTCATTGTTACTCAGATCCAGCTCTCTCAGGTGTGAGGTGTTTGACCTCAGAGCTGAGACCAGAGAAGCACAGCCTTCCTCTGTGACTAGACAGCCTGACAGCCTGCAAAGAGTAAAATCATATTAAAATCACACTGCTATTCTTTGGTGGTCAAAATGGTGGCAGTATATTTTTTCAACATATTCAGATATATCAGTGTCCTGAAACCTGCCATATCTATTCATAAATTAATGTATCATTATTAGAAATTATCAGATTATTGCTTCTAGATAGAAACATGTACAGTGAGGGAAGAAGGTATTTGATCCCCTGCTGATTTTGTACGTTTGCCCACTGACAAAGAAATGATCAGTCTTTAATTTTAATGGTAGGTTTATTTGAACAGTGAGAGACAGAATAACAACAACAAAATCCAGAAAAACGCATGTGAAAAATTTTATAAATCGATTTGCATTTTAATGAGGGAAATAAGTATTTGACCCCCTCTCAACCAGAAAGATTTCTGGCTCCCAGGTGTCTTTTATACAGGTAACGAGCTGAGATTAGGAGCACACTCTTAAAGGGAGTGCTCCTAATCTCAGCTTGTTACCTGTATAAAAGACACCTGTCCACAGAAGCAATCAATCAATCAGATTCCAAACTCTCCACCATGGCCAAGACCAAAGAGCTCTCCAAGGATGTCAGGGACAAGATTGTAGACCTACACAGGGCTGGAATGGGCTAAAAGACCATCGCCAAACAATTGGTGAGAAGGTGACAACAGTTGGTGCGATTATTCGCAAATGGAAGAAACACAAAATAACTGTCAATCTCCCTCGGCCTGGGGCTCCATGCAAGATATCACCTCGTGGAGTTGCAATGATTATGAGAACAGTGAGGAATCAGCCCAGAACTACACGGGAGGATCTTGTCAAGGATCTCAAGGCAGCTGGGACTTTAGTCACCAAGAAAACAATTGGTAACACACTATGCCAGGGTTCTTCAATTCCGGTCCTGGAGGGCCGAAACACCTCTGTTTTTCATCCTCTCCTTCTAATCAGGGGCTAATTCAGACCTGGGACACCAGGTGAGTGCAATTAACTACCAGGTAGAAATAAAAAACAGAAGTGTTTCGGCCCTCCAGGACCAGAATTGAAGAACCATGCACTATGCAGTGAAAGGACTGAAATCCTGCAGCGCCCGCAAGGTCCCCCTGCTCAAGAAAGCACTTATACAGGCCCGTCTTAAGTTTGCCAATGAACATCTGAATGATTCAGAGGAGAACTGGGTGAAAGTATTGTGGTCAGATGAGACCAAAAACTAGGTATTTGGCATCAACTCAACTCGCCGTGTTTGGAGGAGGAGGAATGCTGCCTATGACCCCAAGAACACCATCCCCACCGTCAAACATGGAGGTGGAAAATTATGCTTTGGGGGTGTTTTTCTGCTAAGGGGACAGGACAACTTCACCGCATCAAAGGGACGATGGACGGGGCCATGTACCGTCAAATCTTGGATGAGAACCTCCTTCCCTCAGTCAGGGCATTGAAAATGGGTCCTGGATGGGTATTCCAGCATGACAATGACCCAAAACACACGGCCAAGGCAACAAAGGAGTGGCTCAAGAAGAAGCACATTAAGGTCCTGGAGTGGCCTAGCCAGTCTCCAGACCTTAATCCCATAGAAAATCTGTGGAGGGAGCTGAAGATTCGAGTTGCCAAACATCAGCCTCGAAACCTTAATGACTTGGAGAAGATCTGCAAAGAGGAGTGGGACAAAATCCCTCCTGAGATGTGTGCAAACCTGGTGGCCAACTACAAGAAACGTCTGACCTCTGATTGCCAACAAGGGTTTTGCCACCAAGTACTAAGTCATGTTTTGCAGAGGGGTCAAATACTTATTTCCCTAATTAAAATGCAAATCAATTTATAACATTTTCTGGATTTCTTTACTGTTATTCTGTCTCTCACTGTTCAAATAATCCTATCATTAAAATTATGGACTGATCATGTCTTTGTCAGTGGGCAAACGTCCAAAATCAGCAGGTGATCAAAAACTTTTTTCCCTCACTGTATAGTACAAATATTTGAGTAGACTGACCAGAGCAGACGGTGAGGTATCAGATTTAGATTGTATTGAGTATACAGTCCACACCATATCTATTTTGATAGAGAAGCTAACATTTTAAATGAAAGCACTTTATGTATCTAGTCCCCCCATTTGAAGAAGTCATAAGTATTCTGACCAATTCACTTCAAGTGTATTAAAGTAGTCAAAGGTTTAGTATTTGGTCCCAAACTCGTTGGTTGCATTTGCAGTTTGTTTTGTGTTTTGGGTTATGTTTTGCCCAATAGTAACTGAATGGTGGATGATGACTGGAGTAATTATCTGTCTAAGTGAGTAGATAACAGGTTTCTAAACACTACTAAATTAATCCTAATGATGCCATGATTAATAAAAATCATGAATGAATCATGAACAATTATGAATGAGAAAGTTACAGAGGCTACAACAAAACATGCTAACCTCTCACCATTACCAGGGGGTATGATCCTTCCGCCTCTGTAACTTTCTCATTCATCATCATTCACGATTCATTCATGATTATTCATAATCATGGTAGCATCCACATGAATGTAGAAGTGTTCAGAAACATCTTCTATTCTTACTGACAATACAAGTGAAGTGACTCCAAAATGACAGGACATTATTCACCATTCAGTTTCTATTGGGAAAAACATAATCCAAAACACAACCAAAACAAACGGCAAATGTATTCAACAAGTTTGTAGAATCACAAGCTTGATGTAATCACTACAGGCAAAGAATATTTGACCAAATACTAAACTTTGGACTAAATTATGACTTTTTCAAATGGGAGAACTAGATACATTAAGTGCTTTCATTTCTAAACAGTAAAACAGGTATGTATGAATACCCTCAAATAAAAAGTGACATTCTGTACGGTCGCCTAATATGAAACAATTTCAAATCCAAAATGCTGGAGCATAGCACCAAATGTAAAACTGTAAGCTTCACTGTCCAAACACATATGGTGTGGACTATGTGTGCCTGGTAAACACATGTGGATCTGGTGAACAGTTATCACTTGTTGACCAACTACAGGAATACTGACCTCAGAGTCTCCAGTTTACAGTGGGGATTCCCCAGTCCAGCAGAGAGCAGCTTCACTCCTGAATCCTTCAGGTCATTGTTACTCAGATCCAGCTCTCTCAGGTGTGAGGGGTTTGAACTGAGAGCTGAGGCCAACAGTTCACAGGATGTGTCTGTGAGTTTACAGCCAGTGAGTCTGTCAACAGAGTAAATACCATGAGGGACAGGTTGTATTAAAATGTTACATTTAGCTTTTCCTGCTTACACTGTTACCCCTGCACTAATAATGTGAACACTGTGTATATATGTCTCAATGCTACAACTTTTCTGATCCGTTTGTTTAAGACTTTTCAGCTGATAGAAAGTTTAGTCAGCCAATGAAAATGTTGTTGTTCTTACATACAGTAAAGTTTGGTCTGAGGGATAGTCACATGAGTACTTACAGAGCCAGTCAGCCAATAAAAATGCTGCTGTAACTACAATGTATTTTGGTGTGGGATATTTCCATCAATACTTACAGAGCTTTCCTGCAGCGCCTCACAGCTGGGAGCAGTCTCCTACGACCCTCCTCTGATGTCTTGTATACCTTCAGCTCAAACACATCCAGAACCTCCTCTGATATCTGTAGCATGTAGGCCAGTGCTGAACACTGAGAAAGTGTGAGTTTTTTTGATCTCTTCTCTGACCTCAAGTATGCTTGGATTTCCTCTTGTACTGAATGGTCTTTCATCTCTATCAGACAGTGGAAGAGATTGATGCACCTCTCAGGGGAGATGTTCTTCCTCTGCATCACCTTAAGGGATCTGATTGTTTTCTGGACGCTGTCTGGACTGCTTTCTGTCTGTGTCACCAGACCTCGTAGGAGTTTCTGATTGGACTCCAGTGACATGCCATGAAGGAAGCGGACAAAGAGGTCCAGGTGTCCGTTCTTGCTCTCCAAGGCTTTATCCACGGCACTCTTCAGCAGCTCATGCAAGGTTAGCTCTTCAGATGCAGCTCTAGACTTTCCCTTGAGGAAGGGCTTCAGTGCATCCATGTTCTTGGTTGTGTAACAATGGTACATGTAGACAGCTGAGAGAAACTCCTGAATGCTCAGATGAACAAAGCAGTACACCACTCTCTGAAATAACACAGACTCTTCTTTAAAGATTTGTGTGCACACTCCTGAGTACACTGAGGCTTCTTTGACATCAATGCCACACTCTTTCAGGTCTTCTTCATAGAACATGAGATTACCCTTCTCCAGATTTTCAAATGCCAGCTTCCCCAGCTTCAGAAGAATTTCCTTATCTGACTCCATGAGCTCCTGTTGATCCATCTCATCTCTTCCATGATATTTCTGGTTCTTCAGGCTGGTCTGAATGAGCAGGAAGTGTATGGACATCTCAGTCAGAGTCGTGGGCATCTCTTCTGTCTTGTCTGTACTCAACATGTGTTCAAGGACTACTGCAGAAATCCAACAGAAGACTGGCATGTGGCACATGATGTGGAGGCTCCTTGATGTCTTTATGTGTGAGATGATTCTGCTGGCAAGGTCCTCATCACTGAATCTCTTCCTGAAGAACTCCTCCTTCTGTGGGTCATTGAACCCTCGTACCTCTGTCACCTGGTCAACACACTTAGGGGGGATCTGATTGGTTGCTGCTGGTCGGGAGGTTATCCATAGGAGAGCAGAGGGACGCAGATTCCCCTTGATGAGGTTTGTCAGCAGAACATCGACAGACGATGTCTGGGTGACATCAGACACCTTTTCATTGTGCTGGAAATCCAATGGAAGTCTGCTTTCATCCAAACCATCAAAGATGAACATAGCTTTACAGGCAGTGAGTTTCTTTGCATTGCCTATGTCTAGTTCTGTGTGGAAGCCATTTAAAAGTCTGAGAAGACTGTACTGGAGATCTTTAATCAAGTTCAGCTCCCGGAAAGGAAGCACAAATATGATATCCACATCTTGGTTCGCCTTCTCTTCAGCCCAGTCTAGGATGAACTTCTGCACAGAGACTGTTTTTCCGATGCCCGCGATGCCCTTCGTCAGCACAGTTCTGATGCTTCTCTCTTGGCCTGGTAAGGGTTTAAAGATGTCATTGCAGTGGATTGCTGTGTCATGTGAGGTTGGTGTCCTGGATGCTGTCTCTAGCTGCCACACCTCATGTTCATTGTTAACCCCTTCACTCTCTCCCTCTGTGATGTAGAGCTCTGTGTAAATCCTGTTGAGGGGAGTTTGATTCCCTGATTTTTCCATGCCTTCTATCACACATTCATACCTCCTTTTCAGACTGTCTTTATGGTTTACTATAGCTCTCTGCAGGCTGTCATCCACTACAAGGGAAGAGGAAAAATGATGTGTATCAGAAACATTCATTGACAGGATGAAAAGTGGGCCTTCCACAACTACAGTAACTTCTATTATCTCATAATATTGTAGTTAACTACTGTAAATCATATTAAGGTATTGACTTGGCCCACGTGTGCAAGTGGTCTTACTGTTTTCAGAGCGTCTTGTTTTATTGGGTTGACTCAGCTGCTGTAGTACAGGCCGTGTTCTGGATCTCTTTCTACACTGAGGACAGTCATAGTCTCCTGAAGGAGCAGGTTTCTCCCAGTATCTGGTGATGCACTGTCTGCAGAACCTGTGTCCACAGGTGATAGAGACTGGATCCCTCAGCACCTGCTGACACACTGCACACCTGGACTGATCCTCTGGCAGAGTAGACCTTCCACTACAGAGATAAAGGAGAGAGAGATTGTAGATGTTAATACTGATCCTCTAACAGAGTAGACCATCCACTACAGAGATAAAGGAGAGAGAGAGATTGTAGATGTTAATACTGATCCTCTGGCAGAGTAGATCATCCACTACAGAGATAAAGGAGAGAGAGAGAGATTGTAGATGTTAATACTGATCCTCTAACAGAGTAGACCATCCACTACAGAGATAAAGGAGAGAGAGATTGTAGATGTTAATACTGTTCATAGACAGACAGCTGGGAACAGAATACTCTGCTCTCTGAGTGTGGTAGTAGCCTCTGGAATGCCTCCGACTACCCTCTGTAGTGCCTCCGACCGCAAGGCACTACAGAGGGTAGTGCGTACGGCCCAGTACATCACTGGGGCAAAGCTTCCTGCCATCCAGGACCTCTATACCAGGCGGTGTCAGAGGAAGGCCCTCAAAATTGTCAAAGACTCCAGCCACCCTAGTCATAGACTGTTCTCTCTGCTACCGCACAGCAAGCGGTACCGGAGTGCCAAGTCTAGGTCCAAAAGACTTCTCAACAGCTTCTACCCCCAAGCCATAAGACTCCTGAACAACTAATCATGGCTACCCGGACTATTTGCACTGCCCCCCCACCCCATCCTTTTTACGCTGCTGCTACTCTGTTAAGTATTTATGCATAGTCACTTTAACTCTACCCACATGTACATATTACTTCAAATACCTCAACTAGCCGGTGCCCCCACACATTGACTCTGCAACGGTACCCCCCTGTATATAGCCTCCCTACTGTCACTTTATTTTACTTCTGCTCTTTTTTTCTCAACACTTTTTTTTTGTTGTTGTTTTATTCTTACTTTTTTTGTTTAAAATAAATGCACTGTTGGTTAAGGGCTGTAAGTAAGCATTTCACTGTAATGTCTGCACCTGTTGTATTCGGCGCATGTGACCAATACAATTTGATTTGATTTGATTTGATTACTAAACTATATGAACTCAGAAGGTTGTAGAAACATGTCCACAGTGGTATTACTAAACTATATGAACTCAGAAGGTTGTAGAAACATGTCCACAGTGGTATTACTAAACTATATGAACTCAGAAGGTTGTAGAAACATGCCCACAGTGGAATTACTAAACTATATGAACTCAGAAGGTTGTAGAAACATGTCCACAGTGGTATTACTAAACTATATGAACTCTGAACGTTGTAGAAACATGTCCACAGTGGTATTACTAAACTATATGAACTCAGAAGGTTGTAGAAACATGTCCACAGTCGTATTACTAAACTATATGAACTCAGAAGGTTGTAGAAACATGTCCACAGTGGTATTACTAAACTATATGAACTCAGAAGGTTGTAGAAACATGTCCACAGTGGTATTACTAAACTATATGAACTCAGAAGGTTGTAGAAACATGTCCACAGTGGTATTACTAAACTATATGAACTCAGGTTGTAGAAACATGTCCACAGTGGTATTACTAAACTATATGAACTCAGAAGGTTGTAGAAACATGTCCAAAGTGGTATTACTAAACTATATGAACTCAGAAGGTTGTAGAAACATGTCCACAGTGGTATTACTAAACTATATGAACTCAGAAGGTTGTAGAAACATGTCCACAGTGGTATTACTAAACTATATGAACTCAGGTTGTAGAAACATGTCCACAGTGGTATTACTAAACTATATGAACTCAGAAGGTTGTAGAAACATGTCCACAGTGGTATTACTAAACTATATGAACTCAGGTAGTAGAAACATGTCCACAGTGGTATTACTAAACTATATGAACTCAGAAGGTTGTAGAAACATGTCCACAGTGGTATTACTAAACTATATGAACTCAGAAGGTTGTAGAAACATGTCCACAGTGGTATTACTAAACTATATGAACTCAGAAGGTTGTAGAAACATGTCCACAGTGGTATTACTAAACTATATGAACTCAGAAGGTTGTAGAAACATGTCCACAGTGGTATTACTAAAATATATGAACTCAGAAGGTTGTGGAAACATGTCCACAGTGGTATTACTAAACTATATGAACTCAGAAGGTTGTAGAAACATGTCCACAGTGTTATTACTAAACAATATCAACTCAGAAGTTGATGATACGCCTGTTGCGTAGCAGCCACTGAACTGCTCTCGGACTTACTTATTGCTGTTCACTGGACCTTATGATCACACAGCTGATGCCTGCTGGACTGTTCCTTTATACGGTACCCCATCCTGTTGATCTGTTTAGCCTCAGCTCAAACTTTCGTTGACATTATCAGCTGTTGTCTTAGCTCTCTCGAATAACACCTGTGATTGCTTTATGCCTCTCTCCCATGTCAATATGCCTTGCTTATTGCGGTTTCAGTTATTTCTTATTGTACTTTTTCACTGTAGATCCCCCAGCCCATCCTAACCTGCCTTAGACAGCTCCTTTGTCCCACCCCCCATACATATAGACCGGCTCAATCGGTGCCTGATGCTATCTCTTTCATTGTTACCCAATGCTTAGGTTTACCTCCACTATACTCATATCCTTCCATATCCTTGTCTGTACATAATGCCCTGAATCTATTCTACAACGCCCGGAAATCTGCCCCTTTTATACACTGTACCCAACGCACTAGAAGACCAGTTCTTAAAGCCTTTAGCCGTATCCTTATTCTATTCCTCCTCTGTTCCTCTGGTGATGTAGAGGTTAACCCAGGCCCTGTAGCCCCCAGTATCACTCCTACCCCCCAGGCGCTATCATTTGTTGACTTCTGTAACCGTAAAAGCCTTGGTTTCTTGCATGTTAACATCAGAAGCCTCCTCCCTAAGTTTGAGTTATTCACTGCGTTAGCACACTCCGCCAACCCTGATGTTCTAGCAGTGTCTGAATCCTGGCTTAGGAAGGCCACCAAAGATTCAGAAATGTCCGTTCCCAACAACAATATTTTCCGTCTAGATAGAACTGCCAAAGGGGGCGGAGTTGCAATCTACTGTAGAGATAGCCTGCAGAGCTCTATCATACTATCCAGGTCTGTGCCCAAACAGTTTGAGCTTCTACTTCTAAAAATCCACCTTTCCAGAAATAAGTCTCTCACTGTTGCCGCTTGCTACAGACCCCCCTCAGCCCCCAGCTGTGATCTGGACACCATATGTGAATTGATTGAACCCCATCTATCCTCAGAGTTCGTATTGCTTGGCAGCGATCACTGCCTCATTGCCTGCGTCCGTAATGGGTCCGCGGTCAAACGACCACCCCACATCACTGTCAAACGCTCCCTAAAACACTTCAGCGAGCAGGCCTTTCTAATTGACCTGGCCCGGGTATCCTGGATGGATATTGACCTCATTCTGTCAGTAGAGGATGCCTGGTTGTTCTTTAAAAGTGCTTTCCTCTCCATCTTAAATAAACATTCCCCATTCAAAGAAATGCAGAATTAAGAACAGATATAGCCCCTAGTTCACCCCACACTTGACTGCCCTTGACCAGCACAAAAACATCCTGTGGCGTACTGCATTAGCATCGAACAGCCCCCGCGATACGCAACTTTTCAGGGAAGTCAGAAACCAATATACACAATCAGTTAGGAAAGCAAAGGCTAGCTTTTTCAAACAGAAATGTGCATCCTGTAGCACTAACTCCAAAAAGTTTTGGGACACTGTAAAGTCCATGGAGAATAAGAGCACCTACTCCCAGCTGCCCACTGCACTGAGGCTAGGAAACACTGTCACTACCACTAAATCTACGATAATCGAACATTTCAACAAGTATTTTGCTACAGCTGGCCATGCTTTCCACCTGGCTACCCCTACCCCGGCCACCTGCTCTGCACCCTCCACTGCAACTTGCCCACTCCACTGCAACTTTCTTTCTAAAATTAGCCGCCGAAATTGTCGCAACCCCTATTACTAGCCTGTTCAACCTCTCTTTCGTATCGTCTGAGATCCCCAGAGATTGGAAAGCTGCCGCGGTCATCCCCCTCTTCAAAGGGGGTGACACTCTAGATCCAAACTGTTACAGACCTATATCCATCCTGCCCTGCCTTTCGAAAGTATTTGAAAGCCAAGTTAACAAACAGATCACCAACCATTTCGAATCCCACCGTACCTTCTCCGCTATGCAATCTGGTTTCCGAGCTGGTCATGGGTGCACCTCAGCCACGCTCAAGGTCCTAAACGATATTATAACCGCGATCGATAAAAGACAGTACTGTGCAGCCGTCTTCATCGACCTGGCCAAGGCTTTCGACTCCGTCAATCACCGCATTCTAATTGGCAGACTAAATAGCCTTGGTTTCTCATATACCTGCCTCGCCTGGTTTACCAACTACTTCTCAGATAGAGTTCAATGTGTCAAATCGGAGGGCCTGTTGTCTGGACCTCTGGCAGTCTCTATGGGGGTGCCACAGGGTTCAATTCTCGGGCCGACTCTATTCTCTGTGTGTATCAATGATGTCGCTCTTGCTGCTGGTGACTCTCAGATCCACCTCTACGCAGACGACACCATTTTGTATACATCTGGCCCTTCATTGGACACTGTGTTAACAAACCTCCAAACGAGCTTCAATGCCATACAACACTCCTTCCGTAGCCTCCAACTGCTCTTAAACGCTAGTAAAACTAAATTCATGCTCTTCAATCGAACGCTACTTGCACCCGCCCACCCGACTAGAATCACTACTCTCGACGAGTCTGACTTAGAATATGTGGACAACTACAAACACCTAGGTGTCTGGTTAGACCGTAAAACTCTCCTTCCAGACTCACATTAAGCATCTCCAATCCAAAGTTAAATCTAGAATCGGCTTCCTATTTTGCAACAAAGCCTCCTTCACTCATGCTGCCAAACATGCCCTCGTAAAACTGACTATCCTACCGATCCTTGACTTCGGCGATGTCATTTACAAAATAGCCTCCAACACTCTACTCAGCAAATTGGATTTAGTCTACCACAGTGCCATCCGTTTTGTCACCAAAGCCCCATATACTACCCACCATTGTGACCTGTACACTCTTGTTGGCTGGCCCTCACTACATATTCATCGCCAATCCCACTGGCTCCAGGTCATCTATAAATCTCTGCTAGGCAAATCCCCACCTTATCCCCACCTTATCTTAGCTCATTGGTCACCATAGCAACACCCACCCGTAGTGTGCGCTCCAGCAGGTTTATCTCACTGGACATCAGCAAAAGTCAACACCTCCTTTGGCTGCCATTCCTTCCAGTTCTCTGCTGCTAATGACTGGAACAAACTGCAAAGATCTCTGAAGCTGGAGACTCTTATCTCCCTCACTAACTTTAAGCATCAGTTGTCAGAGCAGCTTACCGATCACTGCACCTGCACACAGCCCATCTGTAATTAGCCTACCCAACTACCTCATCCCCATATTGTTATTTATTTTGCTCATTTGCACCCCAGTATCTATATTTGCACATCATCGTCTGCACATCTATCACTCCAGTGTTAATACTAAATTATAATTATTTGCACTATAGCCTATTTATTGCCTTACCTCCATAACTTACTACATTTGCACACACTGTATATATCTTTTCTGTTGTATTTTTGACTTTATGATTTGTTTTACCCCATATGTAACTCTGTGTTGTTGTTTTTATCGCACTGCTTTGCTTTACCTTGGCCAGGTCGCAGTTGTAAATGAGAACTTGTTCTCAACTGGCTTACCTGGTTAAATAAAGTTGAAATCAAATAAAATAAAAATTGTGCAGGGGTACCAGGTAGTTGAGGTAATATGTAGGTAGGGGTGAAAGTGACTAGGCAATCAGGATAGAGATTACATCTCCTTATCCAGGGAGTGCACACTACACACACACACACACACACACACACACACACACACACACACACACACACACACACACACACACACACACACACACACACACACACACACACACACACACAGGGAATGTTGTGTTTGTTTAATATTGTTTCAGGACTATGAAAATGGAAAAAAGGATTAGCCTATGGATTATGAAAACAACAAAAATAAATGGGAAAATGGGAGAGGAGAAATGACTAGAGACAGTGTTGCTTAACTCACTGACCATGACCCATGAGTTCTTCTTACCTTTGTTCACTAGAAAAGTATCCCTCTGTAAACGCTATAGGTTGTTTCATAGACCAGTCACTCTTCATGGACACACAGCTGGGTACAGGGGAGGCTGGTCTCTCCTGCTTGATTGGACTTCAACACAACAGTGTCAGCTTCCTGCCTCCTGTTTGTCTCCGGGCCTCTAGAGGTCATCTGTGTTCCCCTCTGCCTTAGTTCTTCCTTGTGTGTCCTTATTAGCTTTATCCAGGTCACCTGTGCCTTGTTTCCCCTAGAGTATTTTAGCTGTGTTTTTTCCCCTTGTTCCTCACTTGGTTTTTGAGTCCTGGCTATGTGTCTCCTGCTGTGTCCCACAGAGTCTTTCCGAGTAAGCTTTTCTAAGTTGTCTTTATTTTGTTTTTCTCCCCTCGTGGAGTTATTTTGTTTTGTCCTCCTGTTTTGTTTGCTGTACCTCTGTTAGTATACCTCTTTCTGGGAAGAACTTTTGTTGGATTATTTTTTAAGTGCAAAAAAATACCTTTTTTTTATATTAAATCTACTTTGCCTGGAGTATTGCCTTGGGTGTTTCGTTTGGGTCCTACTATACCTCCTCTGTGGCTAAGGGGTAGAACACCCAACTCTCCCCATCTGAGACCTGAGTTCAAGCCCAGCTTGTGACAGAAAAACCAAGTCAATCATGGACTCAGAAACACTCAGTTCCAAGGACCTGTTGGCGGTGATCGCTCGACATGAGGCATCTTTCCAGCGCCATGAAGCCGTTCTCAGCCGACAGGAAGAGCTGATGGCTAGTCATTCTCAACTCCTGGCCGATATGATGAGTTCCCTCCGCCAGCTCTTTGAACGCCTCCCTGGTCCTTCCCCTTACTCCAGGTCACCCCCCAGTGACGACAGGCCTTCTCCATCGGCGGAGCCCCGACTACCACCTCCCAAGCCCTTTTCTGGGGATCCAAGCTCTTGCCAGGGTTTCCTCACCCAATGCTCCCTCACCTTCGAGCTCCAACCCTCAAGGTTTCCCACAGACCGTTCCAAGATTGCCTACATCATTACCCTTCTTTCAGACAAGGCGCTCTCCTGGGCCTCTGCGGTGTGGCAGTCCCAGGAGGCCTGTTGTGACTCCTACGCTGCATTTGTAGAAGAGTTCAAGCGGGTGTTCGATCATCCTGTCAGTGGGCGGGAAGCTTCCAAGCGCCTACTGTCTCTCCGTCAGGGTCCCCAGAGCACGGCAGATTTTTCCATTGAATTCCGGACCATAGCAGCAAGGAGCGGATGGAATGATGAAGCGCTGAGGGTCTGTTTTCAGGGAGGGTTATCTGAGCCCCTTCAAGATGAGTTAGCCACCCGAGAACCAGCTGGGGATCTCGAGTCCCTCATAGCCTTGGCCATCCGCCTGGACAATCGTCTAAGAGAGCGGAGAACGGCTCGCCGCCAGGTTTCTCAGTCCCAAGTTCCTCTGAGCAGCTCTGTTTCTCCTGTTTGGGCTCCGTCATTCAGAGCTTCCCCGGCTCCTGAACTGCTCCAGGATTCCCCGGAGAACATGCAGTTAGGCCGTTCCAGGCTTTCTCCCAACGAAAGGGAACGTCGCATGAGGGAGCGTCGCTGCCTCTACTGCGGGGTTGCCGGCCACTTCCGCTCCACTTGCCCCGAGCTTTCGGGAAACGCCTGTCCCCGCCTAGCTACAGGAGGGCTGTGATGGGGAAAATTAGAGCTCCTCCTACTAACGCTGTCTTAGCTATTCCAGCCACTCTGTCCTGGAAGGGCCACCAGCATCGGGTCCAGGCTATGATCGATTCCGGTGCCACAGGTGATTTCCTGGATTTAACCTTGGCTAAGGAACTTAAGGTCCCTACCCAACTACTTCCTCAACCCCAGGCAGTTACAGCCTTAGATGGCAGACCTCTGGAACCAGGAAAGGTTACAGAGGCGACTCAGTCCCTGCGACTTACCATCTTTCAACACCAGCAGGAGGAGACCTTCTATCTCATTGACTCCCCCGAGTATCCTATTATCCTGGGTCACCCTTGGCTATGCAGACATAATCCCCAGATCGACTGGCCTACTGGCACCATTCTAAGCTGGGGTCCCACTTGCCAACTCACCTGCATGCTTCAGAGTCCCTCAGCCCCTAGTACCCAGTTTCAAGAGTCTGTTGACGTCTCCCGAGTCCCCAGTGTTTACCATCGGTTCAAGGCAGTGTTCAGCAAGTCCCGGGCTACTTCCTTACCGCCTCACCGCACGTATGACTGTGCCATTGATCTACTCCCTGGTTGCTGCCCTCCTAGAGGTCGGATCTTTTCCTTATCCTCCCCCGAGCACTCAGCTATGGACACCTACATTAAGGAGTCCTTGGCAGCCGGCCTCATCTGTGCCTCTACTTCCCCGGCTGGGGCGGGCTTCTTTTTTGTTGAAAAGAAAGACGGGGTCTTAGGCCTTGTATTGATTACCGGGGACTCAACAAGATCACGGTTCGGAATCGATACCCCCTTCCTCTCATGGCCACTGCTTTTGAGCTGCTTCAAGGGGCTTCCATTTTTACTAAACTGGATCTCCGCAATGCTTACCATCTCGTGCGGATCCGGCCAGGAGACGAATGGAAGACGGCATTCAACACGCCCACGGGGCACTATGAATATCGGGTGATGCCGTTCGGGCTCACCAATGCCCCCCGCAGTATTCCAAGCCCTGATTAATGATGTTCTCCGGGATATGCTTAATCTGTTCGTCTTCGTGTACCTGGACGATATCCTCATCTTCTCGAGGTCACTGAAGGAGCATGAGGGGCATGTTAGCAGGGTTCTCCAGAGGCTCCTTGACAATCACCTCTACGTTAAACCTGAGAAGTGTGAATTTCATGTTTCCCAGACTCAGTTTCTCGGGTTTATGGTCACTCCCGGCCACCTAGAGATGGATCCCAAGAAGGTCAAAGCGGTCCACAGCTGGCCCACACCTACCACGGTCAAGGAGGTTCAACGGTTCATTGGCTTTTCTAACTTCTATCGGAAGTTCATTAAGAATTTCAGCTCTGTGGTAGCCCCCTTGACGACGCTTACCAAGGGAGGAGGGACCAAGATTCACTGGGGTCCGAAGCAGCAGGGGCCTTCGAGGATCTCAAGCGCCGCTTCACTTCTGCTCCGATTCTGGTGATCCCTGACCCAGAAAGACCTTTCGTGGTGGAGGTGGACGCCTCAGAGGTGGGGGTGGGAGCCGTCCTGTCACAGAGGGGT
This sequence comes from Coregonus clupeaformis, assembly GCF_020615455.1. NCBI lineage: Eukaryota > Metazoa > Chordata > Actinopteri > Salmoniformes > Salmonidae > Coregonus > Coregonus clupeaformis. Next base: position 1,502,301 of record NW_025533474.1, read on the forward strand.
GAGGATGGGAGATTACACCCTTGTGCCTTCATGTCTCGCTCGCCTGTCTGAGGCCGAGCGCAACTACCACGTGGGGGGATCGAGAGTTGCTTGCGGTAAAACTGGCCTTGGAAGAGTGGCGCCATTGGCTTGAGGGGGCTCAGCATCCTTTCCAGGTTCTCACAGACCACAAGAACCTGGAATATCTCCAACAGGCAAAGCGGATGAACCCTCGGCAAGCACGATGGTCCCTTTTTTTAATCGATTCCAGTTTCTCCTGTCTTACAGACCTGGCACCAAGAACGTCAAGCCGGATGCCCTGTCTCGAGCCTATTCTCCCAAGATACAAGAGAAGCCCTTGGCATCGATTATTCCGAGGTCTAGGATCGCCGCACCTCTTCAGTGGGAACTAGAAAGAGGGGTACGAGAGGCCCTTGTCCATGAGCCCGATCCAGGCGGTGGTCCTGCCGGACGCCTGTACGTTCCTCTCTCTGTTCGGGCCCGCGTCTTGCAGTGGGGTCATGAGTCGCCCTTGACATGCCATCCGGGTAGTGCTCGCACACTGGAATTCCTCCAGCGGCGGTTTTGGTGGCCGTCCATCAAGAAGGACGTGCAGCTCTATGTTGGGGCCTGCCCTGTGTGCAACCAGGGAAAGTCGACACGTCAGCGACCCCAGGGACTGCTCCATCCCTTACCTGTTCCTCGCAGGCCATGGTCACACCTTTCTCTGGACTTTGTTACGGGACTTCCTCCATCCCAGGGCAACACAGTCATCCTAGTGGTGGTAGACCGGTTCTCTAAGGCTGCCCGGTTTATTCCCCTGCCCAAGCTGCCCTCGGCCAAGGAGACTGCTGAGCTCCTCATGAACCATGTCTTCCGGATATTTGGAATTCCCCTGGACGTTGTCTCCGACCGAGGTCCCCAATCTCGTCCCGGTTTTGGGGGCCTTCTGCAGGCTTATTGGGCCACAGCCAGCCTATCGTCTGGGTTCCATCCAGAGTCTAATGGCCAAACGGAACGGATTAATCAGGATCTGGAGACCACCCTGCGGTGTATGGCGGCCAGTAATCCCACGTCTTGGGCCACCTATATCATTTGGGCTGAATATGCCCACAACCCCCTCCAGTCCTCAGCCACCGGATTGTCCCCCTTCGAATGCCAGTTCGGATACACCCCTCCATTATTTCCAGAGGAAGAGGCGCAAGTTGGTGTTCCCTCGGCCCAGCGCTTTGTCCAACGCTGTAGGCGGACCTGGAAGAAGGCCAGGCGTACCCTCCTTCGGACCTCCCAGAGATACCAAAGTCAGGCTAATCGCCGCCGCCGGACGGCCCCTAGTTTCCGAGCTGGTCAGAGAGTTTGGTTGGCCACCAAGAACCTGCCCCTCCGGGTCGAATCCAAGAAGCTTTCCCAGAAATACATCGGCCCTTTCCGCATAGCAAGAAAAGTTAACCCTGTTTCTTATCGTTTGGTTCTCCCTCGCTCCCTTAGAATTAACCCCACTTTCCATGTTTCACTACTAAAACCTGTCTTGTCTTCTCCCTTTGTCCCCCCAGGATCATTGACGGCCAGCCAGCCTACACAGTGCGCCGGATACTGGACTCCCGGAGGGTCCAGAACTCTCTGCAGTATCTGGTGGACTGGGAGGGCTACGGGCCAGAGGAGCGCTCCTGGGTTCCAGCCAAGGACATCCTGGACCCAGGTTTGATCCGAGAGTTTCGCACCCTGAGGCCAGGGTGTTCTGGAAGGAACGTCAGGAGTCGTTCCTAGAGGAGGGGGTCCTGTCAGCTTCCTGCCTCCTGTTTGTCTCCGGGCCTCTAGAGGTCATCTGTGTTCCCCTCTGCCTTAGTTCTTCCTCGTGTGTCCTTATTAGCTTTATCCAGGTCACCTGTGCCTTGTTTCCCCTAGAGTATTTTAGCTGTGTTTTTTCCCCTTGTTCCTCACTTGGTTTTTGAGTCCTGGCTATGTGTCTCCTGCTGTGTCCCACAGAGTCTTTCCGAGTAAGCTTTTCTAAGTTGTCTTTATTTTGTTTTTCTCCCCTCGTGGAGTTATTTTGTTTTGTCCTCCTGTTTTGTTTGCTGTACCTCTGTTAGTATACCTCTTTCTGGGAAGAACTTTTGTTGGATTATTTTTGAAGTGCAAAGAAATACCTTTTTTTTATATTAAATCTACTTTGCCTGGAGTATTGCCTTGGGTGTTTCGTTTGGGTCCTACTATACCTCCTCTGTGGCTAAGGGGTAGAACACCCAACTCTCCCCATCTGAGACCTGAGTTAAAGCCCAGCTTGTGACAAACAGAGACAAACATTACATCTCTCATCTACTCTGAACTCAGATGGGGAAACATAAGAGAGTTTCACTCCAAAACGCTATATATACATTTTCAGAAATGTTGGTAAATTAGCTTTTATTGTTTAAAGAAATTATTAAACCAATACAAGGCTTTATAAAGGCTTCTAAAGTGGGTAATATCCACTTAAAGTTTCGGACTTGATTTGCCCTAATGAAAAATGGATCAGGCCTTACAAAAAATGCCCCTTAATTATAATCCACATAAAAATGTACATTTGCTGTTGCTGCAGGATTATTTTCATGTTGTGAGAAACTGGGTCAAATTAAGAAATGGCATCTGTAAATGCATGCATCTTAAGGTAGCTAGGTGAGACATCCACGTATCACAGTCAAATATACAGGATACGAACATTACATTACAACTAAACAATGGTTTTAAATCACATCTCAAATCTACAATAGTTATATTGAAGGTACCCATTAGTAATCATTTCTGATGAAAAAACACAAATGTATTTTTTGTTGTTGTTGCATATAACGCTTTGGAATATAAATTCTTAAACAATATTGTCAGCTCACCTCTTAGTTTTGGTGTCATGTCCCTCAGAGAGACTCATTTTAGAGGCAGGGCCCTCCTCCTCTCTCTCCCCAGAGAGACTCATTTTAGAGGCAGGGTCCCCCTCCTCTCTCTCCCCAGAGAGACTCATTTTAGACCACTGACCCCTAAACAGAGATGCAGCATGTTGGTTGTGGTGAACACAGTGACAACTCAATCTAGAATGTCAATTGTTCTCTTTTATTCATTATCTCTCAGAAATAAAACATTAACTAACAGACACATCCAAACAGTCAGGTTATTTAATGCAATTACTTTCTCTAGCCCAATGACTCCTCAAAACCCACCAACAAGGCCTGAAATCTAGGCCAAAACATACCTATTAGTAATAATTTCTGATGAAAAAACACAAATGTGATTTTCTTTCTCCTATATAGCACTTTGGAATATAATTTCTTAAACAATATTGTCAGCTCACCTCTTAGCTTTGGTGTCATGTTCCCCAGAGAGACTCATTTTAGAGACAGGGCCCCCCTCCTCTCTCTCCCCAGAGAGACTCATTTTAGAGGCAGGGACCCCCTCCTCTCTCTCCCCAGAGAGACTCATTTTAGAGGCAGGGCCTCCCTCCTCTCTCTCCCCAGAGAGACTCATTTTAGAGGCAGGGACCCCCTCCTCTCTCTCCCCAGAGAGACTCATTTTAGAGGCAGGGCCCCCCTCCTCTCTCTCCCCAGAGAGACTCATTTTAGAGGCAGGGCCCCCCTCCTCTCTCTCCCCGGAGAGACTCATTTTAGACCACTGACCCCTAAACAGAGATGCAGCATGTTGGTTATGGTGAACACAGTGACAACTAATTATTGAATGTACATTATTCTCTTTTACTCATGATCTCTTAGAAATAAAACAGTTTACTAACAGACACATCCAAACAGTCAGGTGATTTAAAGCAATTACTTTTTCTAGCCCAATGACTACTCCACCAGGCCTGAAAACTAGGCCAAATCATAGCCCCTGATAGGCCTACATCTTATTTCAGACAGCCTCCAGTAGCCTAAGCAAGATGTAGGCAAGATGTAAGCTGAATGATTTAGCAGCTTGCTTAGTTCAAGTAGACAGATTATTTTATTTAACATGAATAGCAAGGCGATGTTGAGGTAGGAAGTGCTTCTGTTGCCCAGTAGCCTGCTGGAATAGGCTACTGAGGATGGGGTCGTAATTTCAATCAATGAATCAAATTTTAATAATATGGATATGAACTGAATAGGTCCATGCTTGTCAGCAACAGCCAGGTATTTTTTCTTACCTGTAGCCTAATCTGGCTGACTGTTAACTTCAATCTAATGCATTCTAACATCTGATCAGCAATTGCAATAGAACTGTGACCATGGTGACACTTGATAACTTCCAATTGAATTAACTAAACACGGCCATTAATAATTACATAATAACACAAGGCTACAACAACAATAAACTGAAGTTAAAGGCTATTTATTACATCTGTTTGCCAGCTCCAGGTTGGCTACACAAGTGGCACAAAATGATTTGCAACGACTCCAGTCATTTCAACATATTTATAGTATAAAATGGCAGGCTACAGTTGCCTAGACAGGCATAACAATGAATAGGCTACTTGATGGCCAACAGATCTATCATTCTCCACATTTAATGTCTGTTTCATTGTGGAGTTTTTCTCATAACAGAAGCACATGATGGAGTTCCATAACTTCCATTTTCAAAATTTCCACTCGAGACCCAAGAACTGAGCATGTGTAAAAACCTTCGCATGATATGGTTTTCCATAAGCAAAGTCGACATTAGAATGCAGTTTAAACCACCTCCGACAGAATGTATCTAACGTGCTCTAGAGCGCCTAAAGTAGTTTTCCTGTGATTTGTCACCTTATTTCTTGATGTGCATCAGTTCTACAGCGTTAATATGTTTCATGGAATAAGGGTTGTAAAATAGGTGTCTCCATAATGACAATGATAATAGCCTACCCTATATCTCATTCCAGGTATTCATTCTCTTACTCTGTCCATTAGAATAGATTATTGTTCAGAAATACTTACTTTATTTTTCAGTTCTCTCCATATAGTGTTTTCTGCTCTGTCATCTCCAAATGGATCCTGTATTTTCTGTTTCAGCTCAGCCGTCCCCACCCTGATAATAAAGTGTTTTATTGATATCTTCCATTAGATGGCAGTAAACACCTGCTGTAACTAGACTTTACAACACCATGCGTTTGGTTTCCTGGTCTTGCTGACTCATACTACATTTACATTTTAGTCATTTAGCAGAAGCTCTTATCGAGATTACTTCCAGTTGGTCCTGGTGACTCCTGGGACCTTATTCATAAAGGCAGTGTCTCAGAGGAGGAGTGTTGATCTAGGATCAGGTCCCCCCCTGTCCATCTAATCTGTTTCATTATAATCTAAAAGGCTAAACTGATCCCAGATCAGTACTCCTACTCTTTATGAATACTGTCACAGGTGACTCCTCAAGATGAGGCTCATGATTTATAAGTTGTATACTTTTTTATCTTTACAGAAATTGTTTTTATTTAAACCAAGGCAGTTTGATTTAGTAGCGATGAATTTTCAACTGTCCGCTGCTGTAAACCTATGTGATTGGATGTTATAGACCCCCATCTGAACAGTTTCTTTCCCCATGCTTTAGCCCTCACCAACTGGCCATCTGGTCCATAGAGACTAAAGGACTATGCACTCTATGCTGCACACCACATCAAGCCATCTCTGAACTGTACACTACCATCTGGTCCATAGAGACTAAAGGACTATACACTCTATGCTGCACATCACATCAAGCCATCTCTGAACTGTACACTACCATCTGGTCCATAGAGACTAAAGGACTATACACTCTATGCTGCACACCACATCAAGCCATCTCTGAACTGTACACTACCATCTGGTCCATAGAGACTAAAGGACTATACACTCTATGCTGCACATCACATCAAGCCATCTCTGAACTGTACACTACCATCTGGCCCATAGAGACTAAAGGACTATACACTCTATGCTGCACACCACATCAAGCCATCTCTGAACTGTACACTACCATCTGGCCCATAGAGACTAAAGGACTATACACTCTATGCTGCACACCACATCAAGTAAAGACCACATAGCTACAGTTATATGCTTTTCTGTTTTTACCCACTTTTACAGCCAATGTATGGACTGGTATCCATATGAATCAGTGGAAAATACAGACTAGTTAGCCACCTCCCAATAAGTGTTCAGCAACATCAAGCAAGGAGCACTAAACAGACAGGCATTAAAATAGTCTTAAAATATTGTTGGCCAACCAAAACGTTAACCCGTAAGCGGATAGGGTGGAATTGTACTGTGAGCTGGCTCAGTCTAAACACATGGCTCTGGGTGGAACCACCTTTTGGCTTTCCACTGGAAAGGGGGTAGCTGCATCCAAATATGGCGAACGGAGTATGGCCGAGTGGGTGTGTCGAAAGGAAAGTAGTGGGCGTGTGGAAAAGGAGTGGGTGTGACGAAAGGAAAGTAGTGGGCATGTGGAAAAGGAGTGGGTGTGTCGAAAGGAAAGTAGTGGGCGTGTGGAAAAGGAGTGGGTGTGTCGAAAGGAAAGTAGTGGGCGTGTGGAAAAGGAGTGGGTGTGTCGAAAGGAAAGTAGTGGGCGTGTGGAAAAGGAGTGGGTGTGTCGAAAGGAAAGTAGTGGGTGTGTGGAAAAGGAGTGGGTGTGTCGAAAGGAAAGTAGTGGGCGTGTGGAAAAGGAGTGGGTGTGTCGAAAGTGCTCTGCTATAGGTTAGATGGTTTTGATTGAGAAGTGTTGTTTTTCTTCTGTGTCTTCCCAGGAAACTACCGTACATTGAGCTACCGTACCACCAGAGTTTGGACTTCTGTTTTTAAGCCAGAGGATGAGTCTGAGTCGTATTTCACTGTTAGTTTTACACAAATAATGGTACATTTTCAGTTCTAAAACTGATGATTGTTTATTTGTGATTAAAAGTATTGATGATGGGTGTAGTTCATGCGTAGAATGCGTGTGCAGCTGTCACCCAGCTACTAGGTAGCTACTTCCCATTGAGTCTGAGTTAGTTTTAGTAGCTACTTCCCATTGAGTCTGACTTAGTTTTAGTAGCTACTTCCCATTGAGTCTGAGTTAGTTTTAGTAGCTACTTCCCATTGAGTCTGAGTTAGTTTTAGTAGCTACTTCCCATTGAGTCTGAGTTAGTTTTAGTAGCTACTTCCCATTAAGTCTGAGTTAGTTTTAGTAGCTACTTCCCATTGAGTCTGAGTTAGTTTTAGTAGCTACTTCCCATTGAGTCTGAGTTAGTTTTAGTAGCTACTTCCCATTGAGTCTGTCTTAGTTTTAGTAGCTACTTCCCATTGAGTCTGAGTTAGTTTTAGTAGCTACTTCCCATTGAGTCTGAGTTAGTTTTAGTAGCTACTTCCCATTGAGTCTGAGTTAGTTTTAGTAGCTACTTCCCATTGAGTCTGAGTTAGTTTTAGTAGCTACTTCCCATTGAGTCTGAGTTAGTTTTAGTAGCTACTTCCCATTGAGTCTGAGTTAGTTTTACTAGCTACTTCCCATTGAGTCTGAGTTAGTTTTAGTGGCTACTTCCCATTGAGTCTGAGTTAGTTTTAGTAGCTACTTCCCATTGAGTCTGAGTTAGTTTTAGTAGCTACTTCCCATTGAGTCTGAGTTAGTTTTAGTAGCTACTTCCCATTGAGTCTGAGTTAGTTTTAGTAGCTACTTCCCATTGAGTCTGAGTTAGTTTTAGTAGCTACTTCCCATTGAGTCTGAGTTAGTTTTAGTAGCTACTTCCCATTGAGTCTGAGTTAGTTTTAGTAGCTACTTCCCATTGAGTCTGAGTTAGTTTTAGTAGCTACTTCCCATTGAGTCTGAGTTAGTTTTAGTAGCTACTTCCCATTGAGTCTGAGTTAGTTTTAGTAGCTACTTCCCATTGAGTCTGAGTTAGTTTTAGTAGCTACTTCCCATTGAGTCTGAGTTAGTTTTAGTAGCTACTTCCCATTGAGTCTGAGTTAGTTTTAGTAGCTACTTCCCATTGAGTCTGAGTTAGTTTTAGTAGCTACTTCCCATTGAGTCTGAGTTAGTTTTAGTAGCTACTTCCCATTGAGTCTGAGTTAGTTTTAGTAGCTACTTCCCATTGAGTCTGAGTTAGTTTTAGTAGCTACTTCCCATTGAGTCTGAGTTAGTTTTAGTAGCTACTTCCCATTGAGTCTGAGTTAGTTTTAGTAGCTACTTCCCATTGAGTCTGAGTTAGTTTTAGTAGCTACTTCCCATTGAGTCTGAGTTAGTTTTAGTAGCTACTTCCCATTGAGTCTGAGTTAGTTTTAGTAGCTACTTCCCATTGAGTCTGAGTTAGTTTTAGTAGCTACTTCCCATTGAGTCTGAGTTAGTTTTAGTAGCTACTTCCCATTGAGTCTGAGTTAGTTTTAGTAGCTACTTCCCATTGAGTCTGAGTTAGTTTTAGTAGCTACTTCCCATTGAGTCTGAGTTAGTTTTAGTAGCTACTTCCCATTGAGTCTGAGTTAGTTTTAGTAGCTACTTCCCATTGAGTCTGAGTTAGTTTTAGTAGCTACTTCCCATTGAGTCTGAGTTAGTTTTAGTAGCTACTTCCCATTGAGTCTGAGTTAGTTTTAGTAGCTACTTCCCATTGAGTCTGAGTTAGTTTTAGTAGCTACTTCCCATTGAGTCTGAGTTAGTTTTAGTAGCTACTTCCCATTGAGTCTGAGTTAGTTTTAGTAGCTACTTCCCATTGAGTCTGAGTTAGTTTTAGTAGCTACTTCCCCATTGAGTCTGAGTTAGTTTTAGTAGCTACTTCCCATTGAGTCTGAGTTAGTTTTAGTAGCTACTTCCCATTGAGTCTGAGTTAGTTTTAGTAGCTACTTCCCATTGAGTCTGAGTTAGTTTTAGTAGCTACTTCCCATTGAGTCTGAGTTAGTTTTAGTAGCTACTTCCCATTGAGTCTGAGTTAGTTTTAGTAGCTACTTCCCATTGAGTCTGAGTTAGTTTTAGTAGCTACTTCCCATTGAGTCTGAGTTAGTTTTAGTAGCTACTTCCCATTGAGTCTGAGTTAGTTTTAGTAGCTACTTCCCATTGAGTCTGAGTTAGTTTTAGTAGCTACTTCCCATTGAGTCTGAGTTAGTTTTAGTAGCTACTTCCCATTGAGTCTGAGTTAGTTTTAGTAGCTACTTCCCATTGAGTCTGAGTTAGTTTTAGTAGCTACTTCCCATTGAGTCTGAGTTAGTTTTAGTAGCTACTTCCCATTGAGTCTGAGTTAGTTTTAGTAGCTACTTCCCATTGAGTCTGAGTTAGTTTTAGTAGCTACTTCCCATTGAGTCTGAGTTAGTTTTAGTAGCTACTTCCCATTGAGTCTGAGTTAGTTTTAGTAGCTACTTCCCATTGAGTCTGAGTTAGTTTTAGTAGCTACTTCCCATTGAGTCTGAGTTAGTTTTAGTAGCTACTTCCCATTGAGTCTGAGTTAGTTTTAGTAGCTACTTCCCATTGAGTCTGAGTTAGTTTTAGTAGCTACTTCCCATTGAGTCTGAGTTAGTTTTAGTAGCTACTTCCCATTGAGTCTGAGTTAGTTTTAGTAGCTACTTCCCATTGAGTCTGAGTTAGTTTTAGTAGCTACTTCCCATTGAGTCTGAGTTAGTTTTAGTAGCTACTTCCCATTGAGTCTGAGTTAGTTTTAGTAGCTACTTCCCATTGAGTCTGAGTTAGTTTTAGTAGCTACTTCCCATTGAGTCTGAGTTAGTTTTAGTAGCTACTTCCCATTGAGTCTGAGTTAGTTTTAGTAGCTACTTCCCATTGAGTCTGAGTTAGTTTTAGTAGCTACTTCCCATTGAGTCTGAGTTAGTTTTAGTAGCTACTTCCCATTGAGTCTGAGTTAGTTTTAGTAGCTACTTCCCATTGAGTCTGAGTTAGTTTTAGTAGCTACTTCCCATTGAGTCTGAGTTAGTTTTAGTGGCTACTTCCCATTGAGTCTGAGTTAGTTTTAGTAGCTACTTCCCATTGAGTCTGAGTTAGTTTTAGTAGCTACTTCCCATTGAGTCTGAGTTAGTTTTAGTAGCTACTTCCCATTGAGTCTGAGTTAGTTTTTAGTAGCTACTTCCCCATTGAGTCTGAGTTAGTTTTAGTAGCTACTTCCCATTGAGTCTGAGTTAGTTTTAGTAGCTACTTCCCATTGAGTCTGAGTTAGTTTTAGTAGCTACTTCCCATTGAGTCTGAGTTAGTTTTAGTAGCTACTTCCCATTGAGTCTGAGTTAGTTTTAGTAGCTACTTCCCATTGAGTCTGAGTTAGTTTTAGTAGCTACTTCCCATTGAGTCTGAGTTAGTTTTAGTAGCTACTTCCCATTGAGTCTGAGTTAGTTTTAGTAGCTACTTCCCATTGAGTCTGAGTTAGTTTTAGTAGCTACTTCCCATTGAGTCTGAGTTAGTTTTAGTAGCTACTTCCCCATTGAGTCTGAGTTAGTTTTAGTAGCTACTTCCCATTGAGTCTGAGTTAGTTTTAGTAGCTACTTCCCATTGAGTCTGAGTTAGTTTTAGTAGCTACTTCCCATTGAGTCTGAGTTAGTTTTAGTAGCTACTTCCCATTGAGTCTGAGTTAGTTTTAGTAGCTACTTCCCATTGAGTCTGAGTTAGTTTTAGTAGCTACTTCCCATTGAGTCTGAGTTAGTTTTAGTAGCTACTTCCCATTGAGTCTGAGTTAGTTTTAGTAGCTACTTCCCATTGAGTCTGAGTTAGTTTTAGTAGTGTACTTCCCATTGAGTCTGAGTTAGTTTTAGTAGCTACTTCCCATTGAGTCTGAGTTAGTTTTAGTAGCTACTTCCCATTGAGTCTGAGTTAGTTTTAGTAGCTACTTCCCATTGAGTCTGAGTTAGTTTTAGTAGCTACTTCCCATTGAGTCTGAGTTAGTTTTAGTAGCTACTTCCCATTGAGTCTGAGTTAGTTTTAGTAGCTACTTCCCATTGAGTCTGAGTTAGTTTTAGTAGCTACTTCCCATTGAGTCTGAGTTAGTTTTAGTAGCTACTTCCCATTGAGTCTGAGTTAGTTTTAGTAGCTACTTCCCATTGAGTCTGAGTTAGTTTTAGTAGCTACTTCCCATTGAGTCTGAGTTAGTTTTAGTAGCTACTTCCCATTGAGTCTGAGTTAGTTTTAGTAGCTACTTCCCATTGAGTCTGAGTTAGTTTTAGTAGCTACTTCCCATTGAGTCTGAGTTAGTTTTAGTAGCTACTTCCCATTGAGTCTGAGTTAGTTTTTAGTAGCTACTTCCCATTGAGTCTGAGTTAGTTTTAGTAGCTACTTCCCATTGAGTCTGAGTTAGTTTTAGTAGCTACTTCCCATTGAGTCTGAGTTAGTTTTAGTAGCTACTTCCCATTGAGTCTGAGTTAGTTTTAGTAGCTACTTCCCATTGAGTCTGAGTTAGTTTTAGTAGCTACTTCCCATTGAGTCTGAGTTAGTTTTAGTAGCTACTTCCCATTGAGTCTGAGTTAGTTTTAGTAGCTACTTCCCATTGAGTCTGAGTTAGTTTTAGTAGCTACTTCCCATTGAGTCTGAGTTAGTTTTAGTAGCTACTTCCCATTGAGTCTGAGTTAGTTTTTAGTAGCTACTTCCCATTGAGTCTGAGTTAGTTTTAGTAGCTACTTCCCATTGAGTCTGAGTTAGTTTTAGTAGCTACTTCCCATTGAGTCTGAGTTAGTTTTAGTAGCTACTTCCCATTGAGTCTGAGTTAGTTTTAGTAGCTACTTCCCATTGAGTCTGAGTTAGTTTTAGTAGCTACTTCCCATTGAGTCTGAGTTAGTTTTAGTAGCTACTTCCCATTGAGTCTGAGTTAGTTTTAGTAGCTACTTCCCATTGAGTCTGAGTTAGTTTTAGTAGCTACTTCCCATTGAGTCTGAGTTAGTTTTTAGTAGCTACTTCCCATTGAGTCTGAGTTAGTTTTAGTAGCTACTTCCCATTGAGTCTGAGTTAGTTTTAGTAGCTACTTCCCATTGAGTCTGGAGTTAGTTTTAGTAGCTACTTCCCATTGAGTCTGAGTTAGTTTTAGTAGCTACTTCCCATTGAGTCTGAGTTAGTTTTAGTAGCTACTTCCCATTGAGTCTGAGTTAGTTTTAGTAGCTACTTCCCATTGAGTCTGAGTTAGTTTTAGTAGCTACTTCCCATTGAGTCTGAGTTAGTTTTAGTAGCTACTTCCCATTGAGTCTGAGTTAGTTTTAGTAGCTACTTCCCATTGAGTCTGAGTTAGTTTTAGTAGCTACTTCCCATTGAGTCTGAGTTAGTTTTAGTAGCTACTTCCCATTGAGTCTGAGTTAGTTTTAGTAGCTACTTCCCATTGAGTCTGAGTTAGTTTTAGTAGCTACTTCCCATTGAGTCTGAGTTAGTTTTAGTAGCTACTTCCCATTGAGTCTGAGTTAGTTTTAGTAGCTACTTCCCATTGAGTCTGAGTTAGTTTTAGTAGCTACTTCCCATTGAGTCTGAGTTAGTTTTAGTAGCTACTTCCCATTGAGTCTGAGTTAGTTTTAGTAGCTACTTCCCATTGAGTCTGAGTTAGTTTTAGTAGCTACTTCCCATTGAGTCTGAGTTAGTTTTAGTAGCTACTTCCCATTGAGTCTGAGTTAGTTTTAGTAGCTACTTCCCATTGAGTCTGAGTTAGTTTTAGTAGCTACTTCCCATTGAGTCTGAGTTAGTTTTTAGTAGCTACTTCCCATTGAGTCTGAGTTAGTTTTAGTAGCTACTTCCCATTGAGTCTGAGTTAGTTTTAGTAGCTACTTCCCATTGAGTCTGAGTTAGTTTTAGTAGCTACTTCCCATTGAGTCTGAGTTAGTTTTAGTAGCTACTTCCCATTGAGTCTGAGTTAGTTTTAGTAGCTACTTCCCATTGAGTCTGAGTTAGTTTTAGTAGCTACTTCCCATTGAGTCTGAGTTAGTTTTAGTAGCTACTTCCCATTGAGTCTGAGTTAGTTTTAGTAGCTACTTCCCATTGAGTCTGAGTTAGTTTTAGTAGCTACTTCCCATTGAGTCTGAGTTAGTTTTAGTAGCTACTTCCCATTGAGTCTGAGTTAGTTTTAGTAGCTACTTCCCATTGAGTCTGAGTTAGTTTTAGTAGCTACTTCCCATTGAGTCTGAGTTAGTTTTAGTAGCTACTTCCCATTGAGTCTGAGTTAGTTTTAGTAGCTACTTCCCATTGAGTCTGAGTTAGTTTTAGTAGCTACTTCCCATTGAGTCTGAGTTAGTTTTAGTAGCTACTTCCCATTGAGTCTGAGTTAGTTTTAGTAGCTACTTCCCATTGAGTCTGAGTTAGTTTTAGTAGCTACTTCCCATTGAGTCTGAGTTAGTTTTAGTAGCTACTTCCCATTGAGTCTGAGTTAGTTTTAGTAGCTACTTCCCATTGAGGTCTGAGTTAGTTTTAGTAGCTACTTCCCATTGAGTCTGAGTTAGTTTTAGTAGCTACTTCCCATTGAGTCTGAGTTAGTTTTAGTAGCTACTTCCCATTGAGTCTGAGTTAGTTTTAGTAGCTACTTCCCATTGAGTCTGAGTTAGTTTTAGTAGCTACTTCCCATTGAGTCTGAGTTAGTTTTAGTAGCTACTTCCCATTGAGTCTGAGTTAGTTTTAGTAGCTACTTCCCATTGAGTCTGAGTTAGTTTTAGTAGCTACTTCCCATTGAGTCTGAGTTAGTTTTAGTAGCTACTTCCCATTGAGTCTGAGTTAGTTTTAGTAGCTACTTCCCATTGAGTCTGAGTTAGTTTTAGTAGCTACTTCCCATTGAGTCTGAGTTAGTTTTAGTAGCTACTTCCCATTGAGTCTGAGTTAGTTTTAGTAGCTACTTCCCATTGAGTCTGAGTTAGTTTTAGTAGCTACTTCCCATTGAGTCTGAGTTAGTTTTAGTAGCTACTTCCCATTGAGTCTGAGTTAGTTTTAGTAGCTACTTCCCATTGAGTCTGAGTTAGTTTTAGTAGCTACTTCCCATTGAGTCTGAGTTAGTTTTAGTAGCTACTTCCCATTGAGTCTGAGTTAGTTTTAGTAGCTACTTCCCATTGAGTCTGAGTTAGTTTTAGTAGCTACTTCCCATTGAGTCTGAGTTAGTTTTAGTAGCTACTTCCCATTGAGTCTGAGTTAGTTTTAGTAGCTACTTCCCATTGAGTCTGAGTTAGTTTTAGTAGCTACTTCCCATTGAGTCTGAGTTAGTTTTAGTAGCTACTTCCCATTGAGTCTGAGTTAGTTTTAGTAGCTACTTCCCCATTGAGTCTGAGTTAGTTTTAGTAGCTACTTCCCCATTGAGTCTGAGTTAGTTTTAGTAGCTACTTCCCATTGAGTCTGAGTTAGTTTTAGTAGCTACTTCCCATTGAGTCTGAGTTAGTTTTAGTAGCTACTTCCCATTGAGTCTGAGTTAGTTTTAGTAGCTACTTCCCATTGAGTCTGAGTTAGTTTTAGTAGCTACTTCCCATTGAGTCTGAGTTAGTTTTAGTAGCTACTTCCCATTGAGTCTGAGTTAGTTTTTAGTAGCTACTTCCCATTGAGTCTGAGTTAGTTTTAGTAGCTACTTCCCATTGAGTCTGAGTTAGTTTTAGTAGCTACTTCCCATTGAGTCTGAGTTAGTTTTAGTAGCTACTTCCCATTGAGTCTGAGTTAGTTTTAGTAGCTACTTCCCATTGAGTCTGAGTTAGTTTTAGTAGCTACTTCCCATTGAGTCTGAGTTAGTTTTAGTAGCTACTTCCCATTGAGTCTGAGTTAGTTTTAGTAGCTACTTCCCATTGAGTCTGAGTTAGTTTTAGTAGCTACTTCCCATTGAGTCTGAGTTAGTTTTAGTAGCTACTTCCCATTGAGTCTGAGTTAGTTTTAGTAGCTACTTCCCATTGAGTCTGAGTTAGTTTTAGTAGCTACTTCCCATTGAGTCTGAGTTAGTTTTAGTAGCTACTTCCCATTGAGTCTGAGTTAGTTTTAGTAGCTACTTCCCCATTGAGTCTGAGTTAGTTTTAGTAGCTACTTCCCATTGAGTCTGAGTTAGTTTTAGTAGCTACTTCCCATTGAGTCTGAGTTAGTTTTAGTAGCTACTTCCCATTGAGTCTGAGTTAGTTTTAGTAGCTACTTCCCATTGAGTCTGAGTTAGTTTTAGTAGTTACTTCCCATTGAGTCTGAGTTAGTTTTAGTGGCTACTTCCCATTGAGTCTGAGTTAGTTTTTAGTAGCTACTTCCCATTGAGTCTGAGTTAGTTTTAGTAGCTACTTCCCATTGAGTCTGAGTTAGTTTTAGTAGCTACTTCCCATTGAGTCTGAGTTAGTTTTAGTAGCTACTTCCCATTGAGTCTGAGTTAGTTTTAGTAGCTACTTCCCATTGAGTCTGAGTTAGTTTTAGTAGCTACTTCCCATTGAGTCTGAGTTAGTTTTAGTAGCTACTTCCCATTGAGTCTGAGTTAGTTTTAGTAGCTACTTCCCATTGAGTCTGAGTTAGTTTTAGTGGCTACTTCCCATTGAGTCTGGAGTTAGTTTTAGTGGCTACTTCCCATTGAGTCTGAGTTAGTTTTAGTAGCTACTTCCCATTGAGTCTGAGTTAGTTTTTAGTAGCTACTTCCCATTGAGTCTGAGTTAGTTTTAGTAGCTACTTCCCATTGAGTCTGAGTTAGTTTTAGTAGCTACTTCCCATTGAGTCTGAGTTAGTTTTAGTAGCTACTTCCCATTGAGTCTGAGTTAGTTTTAGTAGCTACTTCCCCATTGAGTCTGAGTTAGTTTTAGTAGCTACTTCCCATTGAGTCTGAGTTAGTTTTAGTAGCTACTTCCCATTGAGTCTGAGTTAGTTTTAGTAGCTACTTCCCATTGAGTCTGAGTTAGTTTTAGTAGCTACTTCCCATTGAGTCTGAGTTAGTTTTAGTAGCTACTTCCCATTGAGTCTGAGTTAGTTTTAGTAGCTACTTCCCATTGAGTCTGAGTTAGTTTTAGTAGCTACTTCCCATTGAGTCTGAGTTAGTTTTAGTAGCTACTTCCCCATTGAGTCTGAGTTAGTTTTTAGTAGCTACTTCCCATTGAGTCTGAGTTAGTTTTAGTAGCTACTTCCCATTGAGTCTGAGTTAGTTTTAGTAGCTACTTCCCATTGAGTCTGAGTTAGTTTTAGTAGCTACTTCCCATTGAGTCTGAGTTAGTTTTAGTAGCTACTTCCCATTGAGTCTGAGTTAGTTTTAGTAGCTACTTCCCCATTGAGTCTGAGTTAGTTTTAGTAGCTACTTCCCATTGAGTCTGAGTTAGTTTTAGTAGCTACTTCCCATTGAGTCTGAGTTAGTTTTAGTAGCTACTTCCCATTGAGTCTGAGTTAGTTTTAGTAGCTACTTCCCATTGAGTCTGAGTTAGTTTTAGTAGCTACTTCCCATTGAGTCTGAGTTAGTTTTAGTAGCTACTTCCCATTGAGTCTGAGTTAGTTTTAGTAGCTACTTCCCATTGAGTCTGGAGTTAGTTTTAGTAGCTACTTCCCATTGAGTCTGAGTTAGTTTTAGTAGCTACTTCCCATTGAGTCTGAGTTAGTTTTAGTAGCTACTTCCCATTGAGTCTGAGTTAGTTTTAGTAGCTACTTCCCATTGAGTCTGAGTTAGTTTTAGTAGCTACTTCCCCATTGAGTCTGAGTTAGTTTTAGTAGCTACTTCCCATTGAGTCTGGAGTTAGTTTTAGTAGCTACTTCCCATTGAGTCTGAGTTAGTTTTAGTAGCTACTTCCCATTGAGTCTGAGTTAGTTTTAGTAGCTACTTCCCATTGAGTCTGAGTTAGTTTTAGTAGCTACTTCCCATTGAGTCTGAGTTAGTTTTAGTAGCTACTTCCCATTGAGTCTGAGTTAGTTTTAGTAGCTACTTCCCA
Source organism: Coregonus clupeaformis (assembly GCF_020615455.1). Taxonomy (NCBI): domain Eukaryota; kingdom Metazoa; phylum Chordata; class Actinopteri; order Salmoniformes; family Salmonidae; genus Coregonus; species Coregonus clupeaformis. The sequence goes on from NW_025533474.1 coordinate 1,518,983, forward strand.
TTGAGTCTGAGTTAGTTTTAGTAGCTACTTCCCATTGAGTCTGAGTTAGTTTTAGTAGCTACTTCCCATTGAGTCTGAGTTAGTTTTAGTAGCTACTTCCCATTGAGTCTGAGTTAGTTTTAGTAGCTACTTCCCATTGAGTCTGAGTTAGTTTTAGTAGCTACTTCCCATTGAGTCTGAGTTAGTTTTAGTAGCTACTTCCCATTGAGTCTGAGTTAGTTTTAGTAGCTACTTCCCATTGAGTCTGAGTTAGTTTTAGTAGCTACTTCCCATTGAGTCTGAGTTAGTTTTAGTAGCTACTTCCCATTGAGTCTGAGTTAGTTTTAGTAGCTACTTCCCATTGAGTCTGAGTTAGTTTTAGTAGCTACTTCCCATTGAGTCTGAGTTAGTTTTAGTAGCTACTTCCCATTGAGTCTGAGTTAGTTTTAGTAGCTACTTCCCATTGAGTCTGAGTTAGTTTTAGTAGCTACTTCCCATTGAGTCTGAGTTAGTTTTAGTAGCTACTTCCCATTGAGTCTGAGTTAGTTTTAGTAGCTACTTCCCATTGAGTCTGAGTTAGTTTTAGTAGCTACTTCCCATTGAGTCTGAGTTAGTTTTAGTAGCTACTTCCCATTGAGTCTGAGTTAGTTTTAGTAGCTACTTCCCATTGAGTCTGAGTTAGTTTTAGTAGCTACTTCCCATTGAGTCTGAGTTAGTTTTAGTAGCTACTTCCCATTGAGTCTGAGTTAGTTTTAGTAGCTACTTCCCATTGAGTCTGAGTTAGTTTTAGTAGCTACTTCCCATTGAGTCTGAGTTAGTTTTAGTAGCTACTTCCCATTGAGTCTGAGTTAGTTTTAGTAGCTACTTCCCATTGAGTCTGAGTTAGTTTTAGTAGCTACTTCCCATTGAGTCTGAGTTAGTTTTAGTAGCTACTTCCCATTGAGTCTGAGTTAGTTTTAGTAGCTACTTCCCATTGAGTCTGAGTTAGTTTTAGTAGCTACTTCCCATTGAGTCTGAGTTAGTTTTAGTAGCTACTTCCCATTGAGTCTGAGTTAGTTTTAGTAGCTACTTCCCATTGAGTCTGAGTTAGTTTTAGTAGCTACTTCCCCATTGAGTCTGAGTTAGTTTTAGTAGCTACTTCCCATTGAGTCTGAGTTAGTTTTAGTAGCTACTTCCCATTGAGTCTGAGTTAGTTTTAGTAGCTACTTCCCCATTGAGTCTGAGTTAGTTTTAGTAGCTACTTCCCATTGAGTCTGAGTTAGTTTTAGTAGCTACTTCCCATTGAGTCTGAGTTAGTTTTTAGTAGCTACTTCCCATTGAGTCTGAGTTAGTTTTAGTAGCTACTTCCCATTGAGTCTGAGTTAGTTTTAGTAGCTACTTCCCATTGAGTCTGAGTTAGTTTTAGTAGCTACTTCCCATTGAGTCTGAGTTAGTTTTAGTAGCTTCTTCCATTGAGTCTGAGTTAGTTTTAGTAGCTACTTCCCATTGAGTCTGAGTTAGTTTTAGTAGCTACTTCCCATTGAGTCTGAGTTAGTTTTAGTAGCTACTTCCCATTGAGTCTGAGTTAGTTTTAGTAGCTACTTCCCATTGAGTCTGAGTTAGTTTTAGTAGCTACTTCCCATTGAGTCTGAGTTAGTTTTAGTAGCTACTTCCCATTGAGTCTGAGTTAGTTTTAGTAGCTACTTCCCATTGAGTCTGAGTTAGTTTTAGTAGCTACTTCCCATTGAGTCTGAGTTAGTTTTAGTAGCTACTTCCCATTGAGTCTGAGTTAGTTTTAGTAGCTACTTCCCATTGAGTCTGAGTTAGTTTTAGTAGCTACTTCCCATTGAGTCTGAGTTAGTTTTAGTAGCTACTTCCCATTGAGTCTGAGTTAGTTTTAGTAGCTACTTCCCATTGAGTCTGAGTTAGTTTTAGTAGCTACTTCCCATTGAGTCTGAGTTAGTTTTAGTAGCTACTTCCCATTGAGTCTGAGTTAGTTTTAGTAGCTACTTCCCATTGAGTCTGAGTTAGTTTTAGTAGCTACTTCCCATTGAGTCTGAGTTAGTTTTAGTAGCTACTTCCCATTGAGTCTGAGTTAGTTTTAGTAGCTACTTCCCATTGAGTCTGAGTTAGTTTTAGTAGCTACTTCCCATTGAGTCTGAGTTAGTTTTAGTAGCTACTTCCCATTGAGTCTGAGTTAGTTTTAGTAGCTACTTCCCATTGAGTCTGAGTTAGTTTTAGTAGCTACTTCCCATTGAGTCTGAGTTAGTTTTAGTAGCTACTTCCCATTGAGTCTGAGTTAGTTTTAGTAGCTACTTCCCATTGAGTCTGAGTTAGTTTTAGTAGCTACTTCCCATTGAGTCTGAGTTAGTTTTAGTAGCTACTTCCCATTGAGTCTGAGTTAGTTTTAGTAGCTACTTCCCATTGAGTCTGAGTTAGTTTTAGTAGCTACTTCCCATTGAGTCTGAGTTAGTTTTAGTAGCTACTTCCCATTGAGTCTGAGTTAGTTTTAGTAGCTACTTCCCATTGAGTCTGAGTTAGTTTTAGTAGCTACTTCCCATTGAGTCTGAGTTAGTTTTAGTAGCTACTTCCCATTGAGTCTGAGTTAGTTTTAGTAGCTACTTCCCCATTGAGTCTGAGTTAGTTTTAGTAGCTACTTCCCATTGAGTCTGAGTTAGTTTTAGTAGCTACTTCCCATTGAGTCTGAGTTAGTTTTAGTAGCTACTTCCCATTGAGTCTGAGTTAGTTTTAGTAGCTACTTCCCATTGAGTCTGAGTTAGTTTTAGTAGCTACTTCCCATTGAGTCTGAGTTAGTTTTAGTAGCTACTTCCCATTGAGTCTGAGTTAGTTTTAGTAGCTACTTCCCATTGAGTCTGAGTTAGTTTTAGTAGCTACTTCCCATTGAGTCTGAGTTAGTTTTAGTAGCTACTTCCCATTGAGTCTGAGTTAGTTTTAGTAGCTACTTCCCATTGAGTCTGAGTTAGTTTTAGTAGCTACTTCCCATTGAGTCTGAGTTAGTTTTAGTAGCTACTTCCCATTGAGTCTGAGTTAGTTTTAGTAGCTACTTCCCATTGAGTCTGAGTTAGTTTTAGTAGCTACTTCCCATTGAGTCTGAGTTAGTTTTAGTAGCTACTTCCCATTGAGTCTGAGTTAGTTTTAGTAGCTACTTCCCATTGAGTCTGAGTTAGTTTTAGTAGCTACTTCCCATTGAGTCTGAGTTAGTTTTAGTAGCTACTTCCCATTGAGTCTGAGTTAGTTTTAGTAGCTACTTCCCATTGAGTCTGAGTTAGTTTTAGTAGCTACTTCCCATTGAGTCTGGAGTTAGTTTTAGTAGCTACTTCCCATTGAGTCTGAGTTAGTTTTAGTAGCTACTTCCCATTGAGTCTGAGTTAGTTTTAGTAGCTACTTCCCATTGAGTCTGGAGTTAGTTTTAGTGGCTACTTCCCATTGAGTCTGAGTTAGTTTTAGTAGCTACTTCCCATTGAGTCTGAGTTAGTTTTAGTAGCTACTTCCCATTGAGTCTGAGTTAGTTTTAGTAGCTACTTCCCATTGAGTCTGAGTTAGTTTTAGTAGCTACTTCCCATTGAGTCTGAGTTAGTTTTAGTAGCTACTTCCCATTGAGTCTGGAGTTAGTTTTAGTAGCTACTTCCCATTGAGTCTGAGTTAGTTTTAGTAGCTACTTCCCATTGAGTCTGAGTTAGTTTTAGTAGCTACTTCCCATTGAGTCTGGAGTTAGTTTTAGTAGCTACTTCCCATTGAGTCTGAGTTAGTTTTAGTAGCTACTTCCACATTGAGTCTGAGTTAGTTTTAGTAGCTACTTCCCATTGAGTCTGAGTTAGTTTTAGTAGCTACTTCCCATTGAGTCTGAGTTAGTTTTAGTGGCTACTTCCCATTGAGTCTGAGTTAGTTTTAGTAGCTACTTCCCATTGAGTCTGAGTTAGTTTTAGTAGCTACTTCCCATTGAGTCTGAGTTAGTTTTAGTAGCTACTTCCCATTGAGTCTGAGTTAGTTTTAGTAGCTACTTCCCATTGAGTCTGAGTTAGTTTTAGTAGCTACTTCCCATTGAGTCTGAGTTAGTTTTAGTAGCTACTTCCCATTGAGTCTGAGTTAGTTTTAGGAGCTACTTCCCATTGAGTCTGAGTTAGTTTTAGTAGCTACTTCCCATTGAGTCTGAGCTTAGTTTTAGTAGTCTACTCCCATTGAGTCTGACTTAGTTTTAGTAGCTACTTCCCATTGAGTCTGAGTTAGTTTTAGTAGCTACTTCCCATTGAGTCTGAGTTAGTTTTAGTAGCTACTTCCCATTGAGTCTGAGTTAGTTTTAGTAGCTACTTCCCATTGAGTCTGAGTTAGTTTTAGTAGCTACTTCCCATTGAGTCTGAGTTAGTTTTAGTAGCTACTTCCCATTGAGTCTGAGTTAGTTTTAGCAGATACTTCCCATTAAGTCTGAGTTAGTTTTAGCAGCTACTTCCCATTGAGCCTGAGTTAGTTTTAGTAGCTACTTCCCATTGAGTCTGAGTTAGTTTTAGTAGCTACTTCCCATTGAGTCTGAGTTAGTTTTAGTGGCTACTTCCCATTGAGCTGAGTTAGTTTTAGTAGCTACTTCCCATTGAGTCTGAGTTAGTTTTAGTAGCTACTTCCCATTGAGTCTGAGTTAGTTTTAGTAGCTACTTCCCATTGAGTCTGAGTTAGTTTTAGTAGCTACTTCCCATTGAGTCTGAGTTAGTTTTAGTAGCTATTTCCCATTGAGTCTGAGTTAGTTTTAGTGGCTACTTCCCAGCCATTGCCAGACAGTAGTGCTTGTCAAGCAGGAGCGAAGGGCGCACAGGTTTGTGTCAAGAACTGCAACGCTGCTGAGTTTTTCACGCTCAACAATTTCCTGTGTGTATCAAGAGTGGTCCACCACCCAAAGGACATCCAGCCAACTTCACACAACTTTGGGAAGCATTGAAGTCAACATGGGGTGTGCAACTCAATATTAGGAATGTGTTCTTAATGTTTTGTACACTGTGTATATTTCATATGTCATTTATATTTCATTTATCTTTTCAATGGCTGATGACAAAGGATTTTTTTTTGTATATTTATTTTTTTAGGGGGTTACTACATGATTCCATATGTGTTATTTCATAGTTTTGATTTCTTCACTATTATTCTACAATGTAAAAAATAGTAGAAATAAAGAAAAACCCTTGAATGAGTAGGTGTGTCCAAACCTTTGACTGGTAGTGTATATACAAAAATGTTATGAACACTTCCTAAGTCATTCCAAAACACTTTTATGACCCAACGAAAGAGCCTTCAGCTATGAGGTCCTATTGGATCTTTCCTAGCTCTGCCGTTGAGAAAGAGCCTTCAGCTATGAGGTCCTGTTTGATCTTTCCTAGCTCTGCCGTTGAGAAAGAGCCTTCAGCTATGAGGTCCTATTGGATCTTTCCTAGCTCTGCCGTTGAGAAAGAGCCTTCAGCTATGAGGTCCTGTTTGATCTTTCCTAGCTCTGCCGTTGAGAAAGAGCCTTCAGCTATGAGGTCCTATTTGATCTTTCCTAGCTATGCCGTTGAGAAAGAGCCTTCAGCTATGAGGTCCTATTGGATCTTTCCTAGCTCTGCCGTTGAGAAAGAGCCTTCAGCTATGAGGTCCTATTGGATCTTTCCTAGCTCTGCCGTTGAGAAAGAGCCTTCAGCTATGAGGTCCTATTGGATCTTTCCTAGCTCTGCCGTTGAGAAAGAGCCTTCAACTATGAGGTCCTATTTGATCTTTCCTAGCTATGCCGTTGAGAAAGAGCCTTCAGCTATGAGGTCCTATTGGATCTTTCCTAGCTCTGCCGTTGAGAAAGAGCCTTCAGCTATGAGGTCCTATTGGATATTTCCTAGCTCTGCCGTTGAGGCGCTGAAGCGATCCCACCTGGAACACGGCCCTGCATCATCACCATTACGGCTGTTGTTTACACCATCCAAAAACAATCCATTGCAATTTTCAAACAGGAAAAGTGGGCATCATTTGAAAGCTTATTCTATTGCCAACATGACTAACTAAGTTCAAATGGTTGGCATCAATGTTCCCTCGAATTTTTGGGAGCCCAGAGCACATTTTAGGTCTTGTGAGCGGAAACTTGAAAGTTTTGAGAATTTTGTGCAACTTCTGGAATGCGTTTACAGTGAACACTGAGGCTCTTACAGTTGTAGACAGTAGCCAATAGGCTGTACCCTTACAGTTGTAGACAGTAGCCAATAGGATGTATCCTGACAGTTGTAGACAGTAGCCAATAGGCTGTACCCTGACAGTTGTAGACAGTAGCCAATAGGCTGTTGTGGCTATTTGAGTATAATGTAGGCCTACCAACCAAACCAATGGAGCAAATCCTATATGTGGTGTTCAATGCAGGCCTACATTGCATGAGACTTAAAAAAAGTTTTTACCTTATTCAGGGCTTGCCATTAACCCCTTAAAATTATATCGACGCACCAGTGCGGCCAACCTAAGTAACATAAAAAAATCCTCAACAAAATCAGTCAGTTTAAGCTGGAGATATCGTCTCAATCCACCGCATCCGCCTATGTTGGCCTTCCACATCTGCGGTGGAAGGTGGCGGATCTACAGCGGAGTTTGTCAGACCATGAGACATCCCGAAAATTGGTCTTCTCACGAAAATGTCTGTAGCATCTGTATGATCCCACTATGAAAAGGAGAGACTCTCATGAACATGGTAGTGTTCTCCGTTTTGCTCTACAACCCACACAAGTGCTACGGGACTCGTCTGAAGCTATCCCATACAAACAAATAGAAGCATGGAAGTAGTTTTGTGCCCCATAAATATGGGGTTATATGAGTAAAAAATAAAGAATCCTGATCTGTCTTATGTCTCCTAGATACAGGACAGACACTTCAAAACTTTATTCCTTATGATGTATTTTTTCGACTGTCTTTTTTTGCCATTTATGAATGTGTTATTCAATGAGTTTATATGGGCTTTTATCAAATAATTGTCATATATATATATATATATATAACTAAAATATTACTATTTTTTACATCTAATGGTAGCTAGCTACCCAACCAGCCCATAGAGAGAGCATTGCGGATGTTGTAGTCAACTTTAACTGCAACAGATTTCCACAACAATTTTCACATTGCTACCGACCTTACTATAACACCAAAATGTAATATTTGTTCACAAAAAACATTGTTCTCACATATTAGTGTTATTTAACGCTGTAAATTATAGGAATTTGTGGTTTTGGGTGGATTTTTCCTTTAATTTAGGCACGACAGAAAAACATAAAAGCCCATTGATGTAGCTATGCTCTTTTAGGTAAATCAATGAAACAAGCTCCAGTAGGCTAATCTTTTTGAGTGTGGACTGTACTGCATGGTATTATACTGTATTATATGGACTGGAATTACACACATTGTTCAAACCATGAAGCTGGGAGAGAACATGCATACTTTCACAGGACATGTAACCTACAAAGTTACAATCATAAGCTAGCGAATTAGATGTTAATAATAGGGCCTACTTTACATGTATAATGTATATATACACCTTTCATAATATTCCCCCTAATGTTATTAGCCTACCTCCTCCTTCTCTCTCTATTGGTGCTTCATTCCTTCCTCGCTTTAAAACAGTTAAATGAAATAGGTTTCGTTGTCCTGATCTTCATCATTGTAATGACATGCTGAATAATACAGGCCTATAATAAGATGCAGACGTCTTTCACTTCTTTTCACGAAGATTGAACAGTTATAGGTCTGAATAAATAACTGCTATAGCCCAGAGTTTCCCAAACTTGGTCCTGGGGCCCCTCCCCCCCCGGGTGCACGTTGGGGTTTTTGCCCTAGAACTACACAGCTGATTGAAATCATCAAAGCTTGATGTCAGCCACACCAATGTGTCGGAGGAAACCACTTTCGACTGACAACTGAAGTCAGCTTGCAGGCGCCCGGGCTAGAGCGTGGCGAGCCAAGGGGAAGCCCCTTGGCCAAACCCTCCTGGACGGCACTGGGCCAATTGTGCGCCGCCCTATGGGCCCGGTCATGGCCGGCTGTAGTGGCGCCTCAGCACTGGGATGCATTGCCTTATGAAAGGAGAAATCCACCCATTCCTATAATTTACATTGTTAAATAACACTACTAATAATATTACTAATATGTGAGAACAATATTTTTTTGTGATCAAATGTTTAATTTAGCCGTTATAATAAGGTTGGTAGAAACATGTAAAAATCGTTTTGGGTATCTGTCGCAGCTCAGGTCGACTACAAAATCCACAATACAATGCTCTCTCTATGGGCTGGCTGGCTAGCTAGCAAGCAAGCAAGCAAACGAAGCTACACACATTAATACCAAATACAATATCAGCATGTGAAATAGCTACACACACACACACTGGACACACACACACACACACCAGACACACACACACACATACACTGGACACACTCACACTGGACCCACACACACACACACCACACACACACACACACATACACTGGACACACTCACACTGGACCCACACACACACACACCAGACACACACACACACATACACTGGACACACACA